>NC_081564.1:27159657-27330337 GCF_022355385.1 Mustela nigripes | reverse complement strand
ATCACATTTCGGCTTATATCCTCCCAGGCACCCTCTGACTAGAGTCCATATAACTAACGTTCCCAGCGGCAATGGTTTATTTTTATCCCTCTTCTTAAAATCCTCGCCTAACTGGTCCCATTGGGGGATAGTTAGCAAGCCCTCGTCCAGAAACCAAGGCGCCACTGTCTCAACTGTATTCAAGAATGTCCTAGCAGTTTTCGTTTTTAATGGCGTGCCATTGGCCTTTAGAAGGTCCTTTAGGGAACCCTCTAACCTCAACTTTGACAGTCCAGATCCCATACTTAGAATCCCAACCTAACGGCTGTTCCGTGTATACTCGCTGCTAAATCCCAGCTCTGAGGCCGCCCCGCTTCTTATTGCGGTCTTGTACAAGATTCCCACCACTTTGATCGTGATCCCTTCCCCGCTTCCCTGCGGACTTCTCCCTTGCAAGGTTTTTCTATTTTTCTTAATATTTCCCGGGTCTCAGCACCATTTGTAGCCCTCGGCCCGCAAGGATGACAATGAGCCTGGTATGGTGTTAACGCTTCATTTCCGTTTATTTAATCAACTTCCTTAGCTTATATACAGCAGGGTGACCAATAAGGGGCCAAGCAATGGGGAGAGCCAATGAGAGTCCTGTTACTATGCTGATTAAATTTGATACAGCCAATAACTATGTCCTCCTTTAGGCGGGCTTCCCCAGAAAGTTCATTGTATACTTGCAGCGTATTTTGCTAGCAGTGAGCCAAGCGCCTTCTTGTAATGGCAGGGACTTTCCTGGCCAGAGGCAGTCCCTGACAAGGTCCCAGGACCCTGGGATCATGACCTGAGCCAAAGGCAGATGCTTAACCTACCAAGCCACTGAGGCACCCCAACAGGTGTTTTTATTTTTTTTTTTTAAGATTTTATTTATTTATTTGTCAGAGAGAGCAAGAGCAAGCACAGGCAGACAGAGTGGCAGGCAGAGTCAGAGGGAGAAGCAGGCTCCCTGTGGAGCAAGGAGCCCGATGTGGGACTCGATCCTAGGATGCTGGGATCATGACCTGGGCCAAAGGCAGCTGGTCAACCAACTGAGCCACCCAGGCGTCCCAACAGGTGTTTTTATTAAAGCACAGTGGACAACAGGGCCCATGGGCAGAAAGAGCTACTGGGATTGTGTTCTAATTTTTTTTTTTTAAGATTTTGTTTATTTACTTGACAGAGCGCATAAGCAGAGGAGAAGCAGACTCCCTGCTGAGCAAGGAGCCTGATGGGAGGGCTCCATCCCAGGACCCCAGGATCAGGACCCCAGCAGACACCCAAATGACTGAGCCACCCAGGCACCTCCTGGGATTGTGTTCTAAAAAAAGATCCATGACAGGGGCGCCTGGGTGGCTCAGTGGATTAAAGCCTCTGCCTTCAGCTCAGGTCATGATCTCAGGGTCCTGGGATTGAGCCCCGCTTCAGGCTCTCTGCTCAGCAGGGAGCCTGCTTCTTCCCTCTCTCTCTGCCTGCCTCTCTGCCTACTTGTGATCTATCAAATAAATAAGTAAAATATTAAAAAAAAAAAAAAGATCCATGACAGTGGTACTTTCTGTTTGGAAAGGGAAAAATACTTTAGTGATATTATAAAGACCTGATAGAAACAGAAAGGGAAATCTAAATCTACACACAGATGAGGGTAACAGCAGTAAATGAGACTAGGACAGAGTTCCATTAAATCGGGTACTTACAACCTCCAACCTCATTAGCTGGGAAAGATCCAGTGGAAACAGCTGTGCAGGAGTCCCAACCGAGAGGCCTAGGCACAGTGTCCTCCCCTCAGGTGAAACTTCCAACTGACCATCCCCATAAAGCCCTATTTATAGGACAAATAATGAGGTATGAAGTTAAACACTTGTTCACCTCCATGGCAGTTTGGAGTGAGCTGCCTTCCATGTTATTGTGTTTTTACATTTTCAAGGAGACTGGGCTGTCGGAGCCTACCTCGCCTCCTGGGTCCCATGCCCAGGGGTCAGCCCAGCCTGGAGCAGGAGGGAATGTGAGGCAAGATTTATATCTCTTGATGTCCAGAACAGAAGGGCCAGTTCTGACCTGGAGGCCAGACAATATATTTCTTTTTTTTTTTTCAGACAATATATTTCAAATAACTAGCCTCCCAAGGTCATTCATGCAGCAGGAGCCTCACAAGCAGCATTCCTTAGCCTGCCTGGACCCCTGAAGGTCTGAGTGGTCAGTGTTAGTGTCTGGAGTTGACCACCCCTCAAATAGACAAGAGGAAACCCACAATAATGCAAGTCACACAGTGAAGTTTATTTCCAGCTAGGTGGGGTCCAAGTATCTGCCCAAACGTGGCGGGTTTCAACAAGAACCCAGAGCACTCAAAGCCAAGGGTTTATATAGCATTTTCAAAACATCTAACTCACAGTAATTTCCCATAGTTACATATTTTTGGCTTGCGCCACAACCTGGTGGTTTAATAAGATAAGCTCTTTTCCAAACAGAATTGCGCCACAACCTGGTCGTTTATGATTAAGTTGTTTTTCAGGTTTTAGTTAGTTCCTCTTTTCTCAAAATTACGTATGCAGTTTCAGCCAGGGGTCGCTCAGTAAAATGGCTTCCCGGTCCTTAAGATGGCCGTTCTAATGCTAACCCACTCTTACATTCCCCCCTTTAGTTGTGTATAATGAGGAATCCTGCTCATTTACGGGGAAGTTGGAGGGGTTTCCAGAAGTGGGCAAACTCTTATACTGTTGTCTCAAGACCATGAGATGGACGGTATTAACATGATTTTTTATAAAATTAACAAGCCTATTCAAAATGCAAGGGCCAAAAGTTAAAATAAACACAAGCAAAACAAATGGGCCAACTAAGGTAGAGACTAGGGTGGTGAACCAGGGGGACCTATTAAACCAAGCCTCGAACCAGTTTTCCTGTGCCTCCCCTTCCCTCTTTCTCTTGGCTAACCTTCCCCTCACCTTAGCCATAGATTCTTTTATTACCCCCAGTGGTCGACATAAAAGCAGCACTCTTCTAATGTGGCACATAGTCTCCCTTGTTGGAGGACAGCAAATCAAGCCCTCTTCCATTCTGGAGTATTACCTTGGACAGGGAGGTGAGAGATTTTTCTAAACGACTTCTAGAGGTCTCTATTCTTTCTAGATCCTCATCTATGGCCACCCTCAGGGATGTCATTCCTGCTCATTGAGTAACCAGGGAGGTTATGCTAGTCATGACCCCAGCTACTCACTCTTGAGCTGAACAGGGTATCAATAGTTAGTGCAGTGATGGGCTCTTTCTTACTTCTCTCACTTGTGCCTCTATTCCAATGAGAATACATGTGTTCCTTGGGGTGGTAGAGGATGGAGGACATCACAGTCACCAGGACATAGAATTCCTCAGAGGCATTAAAGATCGAGGTTGAGAGGCACGGGGTGAGGCCAGTCTTTGAACATATCCACCATCCATTATTTTCTGGCATTAGCCACTTTGGGCTATCTTTCCATCTAGGGGTGTTATCTATGGAAGTGCAAAGACTTCATTTAACCTGCGACACTTTCCCTAGGCAGCTTCCGTTACCACTAACTTGCTGCAGGGTTAGACGAATTTTACAGTCACCCCCAATGAACACTGAGAGGGGCTCTCATTTGATGATACATTATAGGTGACATTTAGCCCTACTGTTTCATAGAATGGAGGCTTCACATCATAACATAGCCAGCACGAGGCCGTGAGGTTAGGGCTCCTGGCATTAAGGATCTCATTCATAGTATGCATTAGTTTTCACAAGGAGTCCTTGGTGGCCTGTGTAGTAAGTGCCGGGGAGATTACAGAGGTGTTAGTCTGGGATCTTGTGGTCCCGTTTGTGAGGTTTTTGTTACCTGGGTTCTTGGTAGGGGCGGAAGGAGCGGGAGGAGCCTTTGGCCCACCCGGAGGAGCAAACACCCTATTTGGACCTACCTGAGTACTACTTTTCTGTACTGCCTCAACCTTTAATCTGACAACAATAGTGGATCCCACATGTCCCCCGTATTTGTAGAACACTACTCCCCACTGTTTTCCTTGAATCCAATTGTTAACCCCTTCCTGTTTTCCCTGGTCAGTGAACTGAACTCGGATCCTGTCTGAGTCTTGAGGGGAACAAGGACCTTGAAGGAGAGGAACAATCGCCCCTCTAGGCTTTCCTTGATTAACAAAGGCCAATCGTATAGAGTCTGGTCGTGAAACTGGCCACCTCCAATCTCCATCATTAGAGGTGACACAGGCCCAACTCTTACAGAAGGAATATTGGACCCCCCCACATTGTGGGTCCTTAGAGTGTCCCGGGCAGGCATAGAATCCATAGCTACGGGCTAAATTGGGTGCCGTGGACTTGTAATCAGGGTTGATGTCTCTGAAGCAGAAGGTTAAGTCTGGCCACCATGTGGATAGCGGGGCCACGCGGGTGGTTTCGTTGAGAGTCTTCTCAGTCTCTCCGTTACTCAGGATCCATGTCTGCTTGTAAGGCCGGTAAGGATTGGTTTCTGCGAGGTTCCTTTTCCAGTTGTTGAGCAGGGTCAGGACCAGCAGCCACTTCATCGTCAGACTAGACTGGGGATGTGGGGCATCCCTGAGATGTGGAGAGTTGTAGCTTCAGGGGGTTATCAGCGTGTTATCGCACAATCCACTCCCTGGCTTGTCTCTGCTCTGGCGGGGTGGCCCGGCGCACAGGGGAGTGGTGAACCCAAGTCCAATGCTGTCAACCTTTAAGGCAGTGGGGGTAACCAGAACAACCTCACAAGGACCCTTTCATCTTTCTTCTAAGGTTCGGGACCTGTGTCTCCTTACCCATACCCAATTCCCTGGGACAATGCCATGTTCTGGATTCGGTGTGTCCCCTGTCTCATACAAAGAGTGCACCAGGGGCCAGATTTCACGCTGAACCTCCTGTAGGGCCTTCAGACTAGCCAGATAATTTGGAGCCACATTAGGGTCTTGGTCCGGGAGAGTACCGACAACAATGGGGGGTGGTGCCCCATACAGGATTTCAAAGGGGGTTAATCCGTGCACAAATGGGGAGTTCCAAACCCGGGAGATAGCATAGGGTAGGAGCGTCACCCAGTCTCAATGGCCAATTTAGACAAGGTCTCCTTCAGGGTTCGATTCATCCTTTTTATCTGCCCTGAGCTCTGGGGATTATATTAGCAATGCAACTTCCAATCGGTCCCCACCGCTTGGGCCCGTCCTTGTAGGACTTTGCTGATGAAAGCTGGGCCGTTATCGGACCCTAAAACCTCGGGGACCCCATATCTGGGTATGACCTCTTCCAGTAATGCCTTAGCGACAACCTGGGAAGTCTCTCCTTTCGTGGGGAAGGCTTCCACCCAGCCTGAAAAAGTGTCAACCAATACCAGCAATACTTATACCCATACCTCCCAGGTTTTACCTCAGTAAAATCCACCTCCCAGCTCCATCCCGGCGCCCTCCCCTGTACCCTCGTACCTGTGCGCAGGGGTCCCTTCCTACTGGGTTTCATAGCCTGGCACCCAACACACTGATCCACGATATCCTGGATCTGGGTTGTTTGCCAGGGGAACAACCAGGGGAGGCGGGCGGACTTGAGAACTGTCAGCAATTTTCTCTTCCCTAAATGGGTGGCTTGGTGCAGGTTGGAAAGGAGGAACAGTCCTAGTTTTGCCGGCAGTTATCAGTCTTTCCTCTCGGTCCCGATGCCACCCATGCTGATCAGGCTTTGGGTAGTAGTGGTTCTGGATCCACTGCAGATCCTCTGGGGTGCAGTCAGGTCGCAGGGGCCCGCGAGGGAGCTCGGGTGTGGGCAGGGCGAGTGCCAAAGTTGGTGAAGTTACTGCCGCCTTTTTGGCGGCCTCATCCGCTGGCCGGTTTTCCTCAGCCTCCGAGGTCCGAGCAGACTGGTGTCCAGAGACGTGGACAACTGCAACTGCCCGGGGCTTCTGCACGGCCGCAAGCAGGCTCTGTAGCTCCGGGAGATTGCGCAGTTTCTTTCCTTCCGCTGTAACAAAGCCCCTCTCCCGGTAGATGGCGCCATGCATATGGACAGTGCCGAAAGCGGAGCGGCTATCGGTGTAGACAGTCACTCGTTTCCCCTCGGCCAGTTCAGTGCTTCCGCCAGCGCAATCACTTCGGTCTTCTGGGCTGAGGTCCCCGGGGGAAGTGAGGCACTCCAAGTGACATTCCCATCTTGGCCCACTACCGCTGCGCCCGCCCACTACCTCTACTGCCCGCCAAAAAGGCGGCAGTAACTTCACGAAAGCTGCTTTCATCAGTGTACCATATCAACTCACTGTTGGGAAGGGCGGTGTCCTGGAGGTCGGGGCACACCTGGGTGATTTCTGTCATGATCTCCTGGCAGTCACGCAGGGGGGCTTCCAGATCCGGGGTCGGCAGCAGGGTGGCTGGATTCAGTGCAGTTGGTTCGGCAAAGATGATCCGGGGTGCATCTAACAGGAGTCCTTGGTAATGGGTCAGGCGGGCCTTGGTCATCCACCTACCAGGGGGATAATTCAGGACTCCCTCGATGGCATGGGGAGTTACCACCTTCAGAAGCTGCCCGAAAGTGAGTTTGTCTGCGTCCTTTACCATCAGGGCTACCGCCCTGATGATCCTCAGGCACGGGGGCCATCCTGATGCGATTGGGTCTAGTCTCTTGGATAAGTAGGTCACCGGACACTTCCATGGCCCCAGGCCCCTTTCCCTATCCCCTTACTCTCATCGGGGAAGAGGGTGAAGGACTTCAGGGGGTCTGGCAATGCTAGGACTGGTGTCTTTAAGAGGTTCGTCAAAGGCCTTTTGCTGTTTTGGCCCCCAGGCCCAGGGGGCCTTATCGTTGATTGCCTCATACAGGGGCTTCACTATCTCAGCATACCCCAGAATCCATAGCCGGCAGTAGCCCGCTGTCCCTAGAAACTCACGGACCTTTCCGGGGAGGTCGGGACTGGAAACCTAAGACTAGGCTCTTTCATGGCCTCTGTTAACCATCTGGTTCCTTCCTTCAATTTATACCCCAGGTAGGTGACTGTGCCTGCATATTTGGGCTTTCTTTTCACTGGCCCGATAGCCCACGATAGCCCAATTGTTCCAGCTCCTGGAGGAGGTCTCCAGTGGCCTGCCGGCATTTGGCCTCAGTGGGGGCTGCCAGAAGCAAGTCACCTATGTATTGCAGGAGTATAGCTGAATCACGGCTCCAGCGAAAACGAGTCCATGTCCTGATTTAAGGCTTCATTAAACAGAGTAGGAGAGGTTTTTAAGCCTTGTGGTAGTCTAGTCCTGGTTAACTGTCCGGGGGTTCCCGTACTGTCATCATGCCATCTGAAGGCAAAAATGTGTTGGCTGCTGGGTGCCAGGGCTATGCTAAAAAACACATTCTTTAGGTCTAGGGTGGTATACCAAACATGTGAACAGGGCAAGTGACTTAGCAAGGTATAAGGGTTGGGGACTGTGGGGTGGATGTCCTCGACCCTTTTATTCACTTCCCTCAAGTCCTGGACCGGCCTGTAATCCTTTCCCCCTGGTTTCTTTTCTTTTCTTTTTTTTTTTTTTTAAAGATTTTATTTATTATTTATTTGACACAGAGAGAGAGATCACAAGTAGGCAGAGAGGCAGGCAGAGAGAGAGGGGGAAGCAGACTCTCCATTCAGCAGAGAGCCCAATGTAGGGCTCGATCCCAGGACCCCGAGACCATGACCTGAGCCGAAGGCAGAGGCTTAACCCTCTGAGCCACCCAGGCACCCCTCCCCCTGGTTTCTTAACAAGGAGAAGAGGGGTGTTCCAGGGGAAGTGGCAGGGTTTCAGTATCCCGGCTTCTAGGAGGTGGTTAATGTGTTGGGCAATTCCTTTCCTTGCCCCGGTGGACATGGGGATGGGGTACTGGCAAATCCTGATAGGCTGGGCCGAGGCTTTGACCTCGACCACTACTGGTGCTCGGTGGGCCGCCAGGCCCACACTCGCTATCTCCGCCCACACCTGAGGGTATGTCCTAAACCAGTAATCCATCTCATGGGGCCACTCTGTGGGGGGAGGAGTGTCCTGCAGGGCAAACAGGCGATGCTCAAGACATGAAGGGGCCGCCCTTGGCCGTCCAGCACTTTGATGCTGTCCGGCTCAAAGTGGATACAGGCCGGACCTTGTTTAGGAGATCACACCCCAACAAGGGGGCCGGGCATTCAGGGATAACCAGGAAAGAGTGGGTCACTTGGTGGGGGCGCCAAGTCCACCTGGCACCTACTGGTCTATCGATAAGCCTTGGACCCAGTTGCCCCCTGCACTAGGCTGGTTTTCTGAGATAAGGGCTCCGTAGGCTTGTTTAAAACTGAGTACTGGGGGGCGCCTGGGTGGCTCAGTGGATTAAGCCGCTGCCTTCGGCTCAGGTCATGATCTCGGTGTCCTGGGATCGAGCCCCGCATCGGGCTCTTTGCTCAGCGGGAGCCTGCTTCTCTCTCTCTCTCTGCCTGACTCTCCGCCTACTTGTGATTTCTCTCTCTGTCAAATAAATAATAAATAAAAATCTTTAAATAAATAAATAAATAAATAAATAAAACTGAGTACTGAGTACTGGGCTCCTGTGTCTACCATGAATCCCACTGGCTTCCCCTCCACATACACAGTTAACTCAAGACTCAGGGAGGGGACCCAAGTCCCGTCGCCCCTAGTCACTGTCCATTCCTGTCAGTAATACCCGAGCGTCCTGTCTGGTCTGGCCCTGGCGCTTGGGGCATTCCCTCCTCCAATGCCCATATTCTTTGCAGTTTGTGCATTGCCCCCTATCTAGCCTGGGCCACAGTTTCCAAGGTCGGGCCAGTCCGGCTAGACCTGGTCCCACCCGGGCTGTGCCCTGTACCCCTGCCAGCAGGATCTTGGCCATCTCCTTCTGCTGCCTTCTGTTCTCCCTACTCTGATGCTCTCTGTCTTCTTTCCTAAGTCTTTCCTGTAACTCCTGATTCTCCTTTCTGATCAGATCCTCCCTTTCCTCCGGAGTCTCCCAAGTGTTAAAAACTCTCTGCCACTTTCATCAGATCCCAAACGGTCATTTCCCCTAATCCTTCCTGTTTATATAAGTTCTTTCTAATATCTGGGGCAGCTTGGTTTATAAAGGATATAATCACAGCTGACTGATTCTCCTCTGCCAGGGGGTCCAAAGGGGTGTACTGCCTATAAGCATCATAGAGGCGCTCTAAAAATACGGCCGGGCTTTCATTTTCCCCTTGCATTACAACTTTTACCTTAGCCAAATTGGTGGGGCAGCGTGTCGCCGCTTGGAGACCTGCCATAAGAGTCTGGTGGTAAAACTCGGAGATGCTCCCTACCCTCCGAGTTCCCAAAGTCCCAATCTGGTCTATTCATTTTTTTTTAAGATATTATTTATTTATTTGACAAACAGAGATCACAAGTAGGCAGAGAGACAGGCAGAGAGAGAAGGGGGGAAGCAGGCTCCCTGCTGAGCAGAGAGCCCAACGAGGGAATCGATCCCAGGACACTGAGATCATGACCCGAGCCGAAGTCAGAGGCTTAACCACTGAGCCACCCAGGCGCCCCCAATCCGGTCTATTCAAGGGGAGGCACTCGTCATCAGGTTCAGCAAGGTTGTGGGCTGTCCGTAGTCGCCGGGGACATTCTTTTTGGCCTCGGTGAGGATCCGCTCCAGCTCTTCGGTGGTGAACAAGGTCTTAAGGAGCTGCGGGCAATTGTCCCAGGTGGGGCTATGTGTATGCATGACAGACTCAAACAGGTCAGTCAGGCCCCTTGGGTCTTCAGAAAAAGGGGGGTTTTGAGCCTTCCAGTTATACAGATCACTGCTTGAAAAGGGCCAATACTCCCCATCTGGGCCAGTACCTCCCAGGGGAGAATGGGCGCCCCGGCTGAGATGGAGGAGGACCTGAGGCGGCTGCCCCTCCGGAGCCCCCTCACTCATCCGCCTCCCCGGCTGTGGTTGAGGAGACCCTGGAGGAGTCTTAAAATATAACCCATGGGAAATTTTACTAGTTACCAAGCACATTTAGATATAGCCTTAAGAAAAAAACATATCGGCAACAGGCCTTTGGGGGAGAGGGTGATATATGGCCTTGAAGCTGAGTGGTGGGGGATGCCCGGCTCGCTCAGGGCAGAACGCCTCCGGCTTCATTTTTCCATTATCTCCTCTTTCTCCCCACAAAAGCACCTGTGGCTAGTTAGGGTAAGTCCTTTGAATGTGCTTGTTCAACTATAAACTTAATACTGCTTGACCAGATATATTTTTGCCTTCCTTCTTGTTTATCTACAAGGCATAGGACTAATGTTTGGCCTTCTTCGGCTCTTCTGTGGGTTATTGTTTGGGTTATATTTTATTTTATTTTATTTTTTTAAAGATTTTTATTTATTTGACAGAGATCACAAGTAGGCAGAGAGGCAAGGCAGAGAGAGGGGAAGGGAAGCAGGCTCCCTGCTGAGTAGAGAGCCCGATGCGGGACTCGATCCCAGGACCCCGGGATCATGACCTGAGCCGAAGGCAGAGGCTTAACCCACTGAGACACCCAGGCGCCCCTTGGGTTGTATTTTCTCTTGCAGCTGACTGGTTTGTGCCTCATTCTTCTCCCGTTCCCTGACCCGGAGTAGCAAAATCCTATCCTTGAGTTGTCACGCATAATATGACGCCGTATGTACCCACAAGGCACTTTCCACAAGGCACTTTTTACAAATCCACAAATCTGGAAAGACATTTTAAGTAGCACAGAGTGTAATTATAAACACCCTTTACACACCCTCCCCAGTGCGATAACCAATTAAATAAACTATGGAAGGAGTCGCTGCCAGCGCAACAAATCGACCAGGAACATAAAGGTAAGAGAATGAAGAACTCGAGAAGCAGAGAGATGCGGGCAGGAGGAGCACTAAGGAGGATATCCAACAGTGCTGAGTTTATCCCACATCTTACAAGCATTTATTAAGGCAGACCACAATAGAAGGAGTAATACATTAGTATCTAGTCAGATAACCTCAAGTTCCTATAACAAGTTTTACATTAACTACAAACAAATCTCGTGATGCCAGGTAATCACAGCTAATGCCATTAGCTACTTCTTTTTTTAATTTTTAATTTTTTAAAAACATATATTTTTATCCCCAGGGGTACAGGTCTGTGAATCACCAGGTTTACACACTTCACAGCACTCACCAAAGCACACACCCTCCCCAATGTCCACAATCCCACCCCCCTCTCCCAACCCCCCTTCCCCCAGCTATTTTTGATATAAAAAGTTACAATCAACCAGGGAGTGGATTATGGGAAGTACAGGAACAACAAGGACCAACTAAAAATTTATGACCCTGACCACATTATTCCCTTCTGTAGGGAGAACGTGTGGGAAGTCACGTAGGTGAGTGCATGACACATAGCACATACCCTTTCTCGGTGTTACTCAACTTTCCCGTCCTTAACCCCTGATCAAGGCGTCTGGACTTTAAAGGAGACACAAGTCAGGGCCTGGTTTGACCCACAACTCCAACCATGCCGGGCCTCCAACAGGAAAGTATTTGGGCGCCTGGGTGGCTGAGTCTTCGGGTGTTTGCCTTCAGCTCAGGTCATGGTCTCAGCATCCTGGGATCCAGCCTCACACAGGGGACCCTGCTTCTCCCTCTCCAGCTCCCCTGTGCTTGTGTTCCCTCTCTTGCTATCTCTCTGTCAAATAAAGTCTTATAACAAAACAAAACAAAACAAACCTAGGGAAAGTATTGAGTTGATCAATTTCATGTCTCATATTATTTATAAATTTATCGATTTTGTTAAAATCTTAAAATAGCACATTCATGGGATGCCTGGGTGGCTCAGCTGGTTACACCTCTGCCTTTGGCTCTGGTCATGATCCCAGGGTGCTGTGATCAAGTCCCACATGGGACTCCTTGCTCAGAGGGGAGCCTGCTTCTCCCTCTGCCTGCCACTGCCCCTGCTTATACTCGTGTGCTCTCTGACAACCAAATAAAATCTTTAAAAAATAGCAAATCTGTAGGGACACCTGGGTGGCTCAGTTGGTTAAGCGGCTGCCTTCAGCTCAGGTCATGATCCCAGCGGCCTGGGATGGAGTCCCGCATTGGGCTCCTTGCTCAGCAGGAAGCCTGCTTCTCCCTCTGTCTCTGCCTCTGCCTGCCACTCTTTCTGCCTGTGCTTGCTCTCTCTCTCTCTGACAAATAAATAAATTATTTTAAAAAATAGCATATCTGTGGTAGGTCATTACATTGTAACACGAGATAATGTATAGTGGCTCTGTTTTGTAAGAATTCTCACAAAGCACTTACTGGAAGAGCATCAGCAGTACCATTAACTATTTGAGAAGTTATAAAAAGAGAGGGGTGCCTGGCTGGCTCAGTTTTTTGGGCGTCTTCCTTCGGCTCAGGTCATCTTGGGGTCCCTGAGATGAAGCCCTGTGCTGGGCTCCCTGCTCAGCGAGGAGTCTGCTTCTCCCTCTTCCCCTTCCCCCCTTGTTCTCTCTCTCCTCTCAAATAAATAAATAAATCTTTTTTAAAAAAGAAGTTATACAAAATAACTTATTCATTTTGTTCACCTACTATTAATCCAGGTGTAGCTAAAACACTGGTTACTGAGGCAATAGTAGCAGAAGGAGATAACACATGATCATCATGATTGGTGGGTCAGGTGTATTTCTCAGGAGGACTTTCAGGAGGAGACCTAAGGAGAAACAGTTTCCCTTATAGTACCTTGCTACTGTTTAGAAATAGGATTTTTTTTTATTTTAATTTTTTAAGGATTTTATTTATTTGACAGACAGAGATCACAAGTAGGCAGAGAGGCAGACAGAGAAGGGGAAGCAGGCTCCCTGCTGAGCAGAGAGAGCCTGATGCGGGGTTTGATCCCAGGATACTGGGATCTTGAGCTGAGCTGAAGGCAGAGGCTTAACCCACTGAGCCACCCAGGTGCCCCAGGAATATGATTTTTTAAAAAATATTTTATTTATTTATTTGTCAGAGAGAGGGGCAGGCAGAGGGAGAAGTAGGCTCCCTGCTGAGCAAGGAATGGGCTGCGGAACTCTGTCCCAGGACCGGATCATGATCCCAGCCAAAGCAGAAGCTTAACCAACTGAGCTACCCAGGTATCCCTAGGAATATGATTATGCGAGAGATTTCCACATAACCAGGACCATCCAAAAGGCAATAACAAAGTGTGGACCATACATATAAGAGGTATGATTGCAAGTAGAAGGAATGTAGAACAATTCATATATATACAATGAGAGGTATATGGAGGGGAGGTGGTACATTTGCATTAACAATTGATAATGGAAAATATAGCACCATTGAGGTGTAAGAATTTGCTTAAAGAGGTTCCTATGTCAATATTTTGTCAAAATATATCTTGGGGACTATTTCCTTTGAGAATACAAAATGAGCTAAGGTTTAACACACTTGTTGCCAAGTGTAATCAGAAACTGTTTCTCCCTTAAAGGGACAGTGCAGTTGTTATACACTGTTACAAATATAGATGCTTGTTTAAAACTGTTATCAGTGGGGTCTGCTTTTACATATGTAGATTCACCATCATCAGACAAAGTTGTGGCTCTTAATCCTACAGAAAAACTATGGTTGTGATGAAGTTCTAGAATCTAGGTGAGGTTTGGTGGGCTGAGGTCTGAAGCCAATGACCAAGAAAGAATTCTTGAGACATCTTTGGTGCAAAATGGTAATTTATTAAAGCACGGGGACAGGACCCGTGGGCAGGAAGAGCTGCTGCCCCGGGCCTGTGAGGAGTGGCTGGTTATATACATAGGAGTTGGGTAGGTGAGGACAAAGGGGTGTTTAGAAGGGCTATTGAGGTTAAGAAGACTATCAGGATATTGAAGTCCTGGTTACTATCAAGCCAAGGCCACTTTCCCTCTTTTTTTTTTTTTTTTTTTTTTAAAGAATTTTATTTATTTATTTGAGAGAGAGACAGTGAGAGAGAACATGAGCGCTGAGAAGGTCAGAGGGAGAAGCAGACTCCCCATGATGCTGGGAGCCCGATGCGGGACTCGATCCCATGACTCCAGGATCATGACCTGAGCCGAAGGCAGTTGTCCAACCAACTGAGCCACCCAGGCGCCCCGGCCACTTTCCCTCTAATGAGGCATTAACATAAAGACATCTGGGGGCGCCTGGGTGGCTCAGTGGGTTAAGCCGCTGCCTTCGGCTCAGGTCATGATCTCAGGGTCCTGGGATCGAGTCCCGCATAGGGCTCTCTGCTCACCAGGGAGCCTGCTTCTCTCTCTCTCTCTCTCTGCCTGCCTCTCTGTCTACTTGTGATCTCTCTGTCAAATAAATAAATAAATAAATCTTAAAAAAAAAAATAAATAAAGACAACTGGGAGTCTCCTGGTGGAATGTTCCATTCCTGCTATCAAGCGTCCTTGTTAGTGAGATTTAGGTTTAGAAGAAATTTAACTTTATTTACTTTTCCTTCTACCTCTGCCTCCTTCGTTTTTTTTATGGAGGGGAGGGTGACTGTTAGGGCTTGAGGAACTGAGTTCTGTGTCTTTGGAAATTGGGCTATTGATAAGGTAACTTCTTTGTTGTAAATCTCAAGGACATTTGCAAACCAAGGGAGACTCCTGCCTTGCAGGACTGTGATCTCTGCAAGTTAACTATTTATCGTTTTATGGCAGCCAGGGGTGCCTGAGGAATGCTACCCATATTACGGAGGGGAGCGGGTGGAGAGGGGGGTGTAAGGTGCCAGCCCCTGCACCATCCTCAGCCAGCCTCCTGCTCCCTCATCAGTTGGGGTTCCTGCGTGTCTCAGTCATTAAGTGTCTGCCTTCAGCTCAGGTCATGATTCCAGGGTCCTTCTTGGGATTGAGCCCCACATCAGGCTCCTTGCCCAGCGGGAAGCCTGCTTCTCCCTCTCCCACTGCTTGTGTTCCCTCTTTGGCTGTGTCTCTTTTGTCTCTTTCTCTGTCAAATCAATAAATAAAATCTTTTTTTAAAGAGATTTTATTTATTTATTTGACACCTACAGAGAGAGAGAGAGAGAGAGAAATCACAAGTAGCCAGAGAGGCAAGAGGCAGGGAGAGAGACGGGGGAGCAGGCATTGAGCAGAGAGCCCCATGCGGGGCTCCATCCCAGGATCCTGAGACCATGACTGGAGCCAAAGGCAGAGGCTTTAACCCACTGAGCCACCCAGGTGCCCCAAATAAAATCATAAAAAAAAAAAAAGTAAAGAAAGATTATGGTTATGGATGAGGGAGCAGGAGGCTGGCTGAAGACAAAGCAAAAGCTGGCACCTTGCACCCCCTCTCCACCCCTCCCCTCAGAAATGTGTACGACATCCTCAGGCACTCCTGACTGCCAAAAGTGAGAAACAAATAGTTAACTTGCTGAGATCACAATCCTGCAAGACAGGAGTCTCACTAGGTTTACAAATCAATAGCCAGAGGCAAATAACTCAGTTCTTCAGGCCCTAATGTCTCCCTCCCCACCATAAACAAAACTGAAGGAGGCTGAGGTATAATGGAATGTAAATACAGTCAAATCTCTTCTAAACCTAAATCTCACTAACAAAGACAATTGATAGCAGGATTGTGAAATCCCACCAAAAATCTCCCAACTATCTTGATGTTAATGGATGGCCAAAAGACAACATTGATCAAGCCCCAAGGCCTCCGGTATCAGGGCACCTTGTAGGCTAGGCCCTCTTTAGCATATGAAAGTTCCATTGAGGGGCGCCTGGGTGGCTCAGTGGGTTAAGCCGCTGCTTTCGGCTCGGGTCATGATCTCAGGGTCCTGGGATCGAGTCCCATATCGGGCTCTCTGCTCAGCAGGGAGCCTGCTTCCTCCTCTCTCTCTCTGCCTGCCTCTCTGCCTACTTGTGATCTCTGTCTGTCAAATAAATAAATAAAATCTTTAAAAAAAAAAAAAAAAAGAAAGTTCCATTGAAACCTCCCTTCCCCTCACCTTCCTCAACCGAAGGGTACATGGCCTGCCATCCCTCACAACCCAGGGCAGCAGCTCTTCCTGCCCCCGGGTCCTGTCCCCATGCTTTAATAAACCACCATTTTGCATCAAAGATGTCTCAAGAATTCTTTCTTGGTCATCGGCTCCGGACCTCAGCCCACCGAACCTCACCTAGGTTCTAGAACCTCATCAGTTATCTTGATGAGGGTGGTCAGTGCGCTTACAGAAAACATCTGACATATTTTGGAGAATAAATCTCATGTCCATTATGGTACCAGCATATCAGTCCTACAGGTAAAGGACATCTGGCCCAACAGGACAGGATCAATGGCTGTCCTGCTTCAGTGGAGACAGCCTCAGGCTGAGTCTGCAGGATACAGGTAGATTGTGTCCAGGTGATGGGAAAGCACAGTATCTAAATGATGAAGTCCCAGAACCTAAGTCAGATTCGGTGGGGTGAGGAGGTTCGGAGCCGACGACTAAAGAAAGAATTCTTTTTTTTTTTATTTTTTTATTTTATTTTTTTAAAGATTTTATTTATTTATTTGACAGACAGAGATCACAAGTAGGCAGAGAGGCAGATAGAGAGAGAGAGAGAGAGGCAGGCTCCCTGCAGAGCAGAGAGCCCGATGCGGGGCTCGATCCCAGGACCCTGAGATCATGACCCGAGCCGAAGGCAGAGGCTTTAACCCACTGAGCCACCCAGGCACCCCTAAAGAAAGAATTCTTAAGACGTCGTTGGTGCAAAAGGTGATTTATTAAAGCACGGGGACAGGGCCCGTGGGCAGGCAGAGATGCAGCTGCCCCGGGTTGTGAGGAGTGGTTGGTTATATACACAGGAGTTGGGTAGGTGAGGACAAAGGGGTGTCCAGAAGGGCTATTGGGGCAAAGAATACTATCAGGATATTGAAGGCTTAGTTGCTATCAAGTAAAGACAATTGGAAGTCTGGTGGAATGTTACATTCCTGCTATCAAGCATCCTTGTTAATGAGATTTAGGTTTAGAAGAAATTTAACTTTATTTACTTTTCCTTCTACTTCCACCTCCTTCGGTTTTTATGGAGGGGAGGGTAACATTAGGCTTGAGGAACTGAGTTCTGTGTCTTTGGAAATTGGGCTATTGATAAAGTAACTTCTTTGTTGTAATCTCAAGGAAATTTGCAAACCAAGGGAGACTCCCGTCTTGCAGGATTGCGATCTCAGCAAGTTAACTATTTATCATTTTATGGCAGTCAGGGGTGCCTGAGGAATGCTACACATATGGAGGGGAGCGGATGAAGTGGGGGGGTGCAAGGCGCCAGCTCTTGCTTTGTCCTCAGCCAGCCTCCTGCTCCCTCATCATAAATCTGTATCTATGATCATGGAGGGAAACATACATTAAAGGAACATGATACAATTTTTCATGGCCAGAATACATTGCTATTACTGTAGCATCTCCTCCTTGAGCAGTTACTTCAGAAGGAGTGGGATTGCTGTTGGTGGCTTTGTCACCCAAGCCTTTGCCACTAGTTTCTAAGCAGTGCTGGAGCCAAACCCCTTAGCTCCCCTCACCATAGTGAGGGCAGGGTCAGAGCCAGATTCCACAGTGGTCTTCATTAGCGCAACAATAATAACTGTCCGTTTAGATTATATTTTTGTATTCAGACAAGATCGGGTGCGTTCAGGGTGGTATGGCCGTAGACTGGTCGCCCTCCAGAATTGAGTAAAATGACCTTTATCTCTCCTTGATAATCAGGATTATTTCTCTTAATATTTATATTCCTCTTAGCACCAATCTTGAATGCCCCATAATTAATCCAACTGTTTTAGGGGGGCAATGAATCCCTATGCTGGTAGGCACAGTTCATTGAATTACAGCTTGTGCTTCTGTCGTGGAATGTAAATCTAGTCCAGCAGACTCGGTGGGGATGGGGGATCTGTAAGATAATTTAGTGTCTGAATTAATATTCCAACATATTAAGGCTGGCTGTAATAATTTTGTCACATTGCTTATTTGCAAATTAGGGGTCTTCATTTGCCCTAATGGAGTTGCATTTTGACCAACAGATCTATCGTTTAAGATTTTTTTTTAAGGATTTTATTTATTTGACAGACAGAGATCACAGGTAGGCAGAGAAGCATGCAGAGAGATAGGAGGAAGCAGGTTCCCTGCTGAGCAGAGAGCCCAATGCGGGGGCTCAATCCCAGGACCCTGGGATCATGACCCAAGCCGAAAGCAGAGGCTTCAACCCACTGAGCCATCCAGGCGCCCTAGTCTCTAAGGTCTTGACAGCGTTCTGTTGAGTGGCTTGGGCAAATACACAAGATATTAAATATCCTGAGTAAGTGTCCACTACCACACAGATACATTAACAACTCCGGAAGTGGGGTAATGGCCCCACGTATTTTATTTGCCAAATTTGGCTTGGGAAGTCTTCCCTGTTGTATGGTCCTTTGTACTGTTGTGGAATTTTCCATCTTTGCCAGATCCGACAAACTGGACATTTTAACATGGTTTCTTGTACAGCATCCTGGGGGATGGGTATCCCACGGTCCTGACCCACCTGTGAGTAGCCTGCTCTCCCAAACGCTGCTTTTTCTCCTGAGCCGGTTGCGCCAATCTGGTGTCCGCCAATGGATCAACTGTGTTTACCGCAATTTGGGCTAATGAGTCTGCGACTTTGTTGAAGGTCCGCTCTGCGGAGGTAAGCTCACTGGGATCATCTCCACGGAAGACAGTCATTTTAGTATTTTGGGCCCATTGCCAAATGTCTTCCCATAGGGGTGTTCCCCAAATCTCTCCCGGCAGTGCTTTATCTGTGTTTTTCTCATCACGACATCCACATCATTAACCCATTAGCCACTGACCAGGGTGACACCCAATGTCAGGGTGACACTGTCCCCCTTGTTCTTGATTTAAGACTTGGTAAACAATATAAAACTCTGCATATTGGCTACTCATCCCATCTCCATGTGGTTGTAACTTTTTTTTTTTTTAAGATTTTACTGATTCATTTGAGAGAGCACAACGGGGGCGGGGGGTGCAGTAGGAGAGGGAGAAGCAGACTCCCCACTCAGTAGAGAGCCCTATGACTGATCCCAGGACCCTGAGATCATGACCTGAGCCGAAGTCAGAGGCTTAACCGACTGAGTCACCCAGGCAACACTGTTAGGTCTCTCTCCCTCTCTCTCTTTTTTAAAAGATTTTATTTATTGGGGCACCTGGGTGGCTTGGTGGGTAAAAGCCTCTGCCTTTGGCTCGGGTCCTGATCCCGCATCGGGCTCTCTGCTTGGCATGGAGCCTGCTTCCTCCTCTCTCTCTGACTGCCTCTCTGCCTACTTGTGATCTCTATCTGTCAAATTAAAAAAAAAAAAAAGAAGATTTTATTTATTTGTTTGAGAGAAAGAAAGTGTGCAATGTGCAAGAGAGAGCATGAGTGGGGTGGGAAGGGGCAGAGGGTGAGGGAGAAGCAGACTCCCCACTGAGCAGGTTGAAATAGACAGGAATGGGATAAAATACAATAAATAAAATAATGTGAGGAATGGGCTTAGGAGAATCAAAAAGATGGCCACTGCAGAGAAACCTTGTGACTGCGGTCAGTCCTGTGACAAAGATCAGCAGTTTTTTTTTTTTTTTTAAAGATTTTGTTTTATTTATTTATTTGACAGACAAAGATCACAAGTAGGCAGAGAGGCAGGCAGAGAGAGAGGAGGAAGCAGGCTCTCTGCCGAGCAGAGAGCCCGATGTGGGGCTCGATCCCAGGACTCTGGGATCATGACCCGAGCCGAAGGCAGCGGCCTAACCCACTGAGCCACCCAGGCGCCCCAAGATCAGCAGTTTTATGTTTAGACATTCTTGTGGTTATCTTTGTTAGAATAGCTTTTGCAGCAGTTTCAGAATGATTGTAAAATTTTATCTACTTGTCTATACAAAATGGTCCGTTTCCACATCTTGTAACCCCACAAATAACTAACCTCCATCTGCTTCTGTGAAACCAACTTGCTTGCTCCGAGATACGTACATTGGCAATTTTTGCCTTTATAAGCTTCAAGCTCCTGCTGCTTGAGGCTGCACTTTTGAGTTGCTGAATCCGGAGTGCAGCCCTGATGTCAGAATAAAGTCTCCGACTTTGTGTAAAATTTTTTTTTTTTAAAGATTTTATTTATTTATTTGACAGAGAGAGATCACAAGTAGGCAGAGAAGCAGGAAGAGAGAGAGAGGAGGAAGCCGACTCCCTGCAGAGCAGAGAGCCCGATGTGGGACTCGATCCCAGAACCCTGAGATCATGACCTGAGCCGAAGGCAGCGGCTTAACCCACTGAGCCACCCAGGTGCCCGACTTTGTGTAAAATTTTAACCCGTGTCAGAGTGGTGAATCCTGAACGACCTAAAGCCCATAACACCTATGAAGGACTGGATCCCAGGACCCCAGGATTATGACCTGAGCCAAAGGCAGATACTTAACCCGACTGAGCCACCCATGCACACTGTAACATCTTTTTAAGATGGGAACTGTAAACTACAGCCTTCCAAGATGAGCATTATTAATATCTTTTGCCATTCTGTCAGTAAACCAAGCATGATATATTTCTTCTGTGAATTGATCACAGGGCTTCCCCCACAAGATAGGGGAACTAGCTAATGGAACAACATCATTAGAATACATTGACTAATTGGAGTGAGTAGCCATGTCATTCATTTCTTCATGCCCATGTGATATTCCTTTATACTAGGCTTAGCCTTATCTCATATATACCATTTCCATTTAATTATACTCACTTCCTGGGCGTGTCCAATTTTATGGGTAGTGGGGTTTCCTTAAATCCATGGTCTTAACAGGAATGAGGCCTCATCAACACATCCTGACTTCCGGTTACAGGTTCCCTTTCAACTAATGCCCAGCAGCATGCCAGTAATTGTTCTCCAGATGGAGTATAAGACATACTACTTGAAGGAAGCTTCCTAGTGCAGAATCCTAAAGATAGCCGCTTACCACCTTGTTTTTGCCCTGGACTCCAATGAGCACATTCCCTTTCTACTGAGACCTGTGGGTCTGAGAGAGCCACGCCAATGGGCCATAAATCTAAAGCAGTCTCAATAGCCAGTTTTGCTTACTGAAAGGCCTGTTTTGTGGTGGTCTTTTGGCCATGAAGCCCTTTGTCTTGATTATTATCTTCCATAAATCAGGCGTGGAAAAGCCGTCAACTTTCTCACGAGCCATCCCTTTAAGAAGGGCCAGAAACATATCTTTCCTGGAAACCTGGGTTTTCTTTACTTGTGGTTTATCACAGGGAGCTAATCCCTAATCTCCCAATTTGCCTAACTGGGTAATTTTTTTTCACTACTGCTACTGCCCCTCAGAACAATGTGTTACTTAAACTATAACCCCTGGAGGATTTTACTAGTTACCAAGCACATTTAGATATGGTCTTAAGAAAAACATACACTGGCAACTTGGGGAGAAGGACGATATAAGACCGTGAAGCTGGGCAGCTGGGGATGCCTGGCTCGCTCAGGGTGGGCTGAAATACCGCCTGCTTCCCTTTTCCGTTATTGCTCCTTTCTCTTCCCAGAAGCACCCATTGTTAGTTAGATGAGTCCTTCGAATGTGCTTGGTTAACTAGAAACTTTATTCTCCTTCTTGCTTGTCCACAAGACATGTGATTAATGTTTGACCTTCATTGGTTCTTCTGTTGGCTACTGTTTCTATCTAATAAAAATGAGACTGTGTTGTCCTCTGTTCCCAATCTCTTGCAGCTGACTTGTTTGTGCCTAATTCTTCTCCCGTTCACCGACTGGGAAGTGGCACACTACCCCATCAACGAGGCCGTCAGTGTGGTTAAACAGGAAAGTCATGGTTACCTCCTTATGTGCGGGAGGAGTGGTGTTAATTACTCGATTTCTGATTTAGATAGTAAGTGACAGTTCGTTAATGCATCTGCCAATCCCCCCAAAACAGCATGATTCATGGCCTTGTGTCACAATTTTGGCACACAGTCCTTTTTTTTTTTTTTTTTTTTAAAGATTTTATTTATTTATTTGTCAGAGAGAGAGAGAGAGCCCGAGTGAGAGCAAGCACAGGCAGACAGAGTGGAAGGCAGAGTCAGAGGAAGAAGCAGGCTCCCTGCGGAGCAAGGAGCCCAATATGGGACTCAATCCCAGGACACTGGGATCATGACCTGAGCCAAAGGCAGCTGCTTAACCAACTGAGCCACCCAGGCGTCCTGGCACACAGTCTTTTAAAGAAGACCAAGGTCTGGGACGCCTGGGTGGCTCAGTCAGCTAAGCGTCTGCTTTCTGCTCAGGGCAGGATCCGAGGGTTCTCAGATCAAGTCCCACATCAGGCTCAGTGGGGAGCTTCTGCTTTCCTTCTGCCTACCTCTCCCTCTGCTTGTGTTCTCTGACAAATAAATCTAAATAATGATAATAATAAAAGAATACCAAGGTCTGTGCACAGCAGGCCATGTGTCCTCCATAGGGTTTTTTGGGGGGGGGCTCCACATACATGGGCTTCCCATGGGGCATTCCCATGAGGCACTTGACTCCAATCTCACAGTTCGTTCCTGTGAAATGGTTATTAATTTCTTTTCTTTTTAAATTTATTTATTTGACAGAGAGAGCACGCACAAGCAGGGGAGTGGGAGAGGGAGAAACAGATACCCACCCCCTCCCTGCTGAGCAGGGAGCCCGACACTGGACTCGATCCCAGGACCGGGGGATCATGACCTGAGCCAAGGACAGATGCCTAACCGAGCCACGCCGGTGTCCCTACTTTATTTTCTCTTCACTGAAATCGAGTTTACTGGGCCGTGCTGTCACAATCTCAGCTGGAGTAGCTATACTGACAGAGCTGTAAATATTTTCCTTTGAAATCACAACAGTCCAATATAAGGTGTCTCTGTAGTAAAAGCCTTCCTGACTGAGGAAATTGGTTGCCGTGGTAACAAAGAGGCAAATGACCTCTAGAGCCGACCCAGGCCAGGAGGTCCCAGAATATCGCCCTCACCCCGCAAGGACGACAAGACGCCCTGGTTCGGATGCATCTTCTCTCTCTTCTCTCTATTTCCACAAGTCTACACACTTATATACGCTTACATGACCAATCAGCGAGCAGGGTACAGGAGGGAGCAAATCAGGCTGTGCACCTAAACGAACAACTTCGCTAGCAACCAATGCTGTTTACTTCCTCTTTGGGTGTTCCACTTAGTCTCAGGAGGCAATCCTAACGTGGCAACTAGCCAGGCGCCATCTTTTAATGGCGGAGGTCGCCCTGGCCAGGGGCCTGCCTCCAACACCAGAAGATGGAAAGATACTAACAATAAGCTAGAGATAACCAGAAGCCCTACTGGGAGCAAGAGATAACCATAACAAGCCCTTTCTGCTCCTTTAAACAGGCTTCCTACCACAGGCTCCCTGCACTACTGTTCCTGCTCTAAGCAGCCCCAGTTGCCCCAGATCAAACCCACCTACCATCAAGCAGCACTGCCCTTGGAAACTGATTGCCCGTGAAATGCCCAAATTCCGAGACCCCCCAAAGACGACCACCAGAGTCCAGAGTCAAAGCCAAACAGCAAGGGTCGTTTATTACGAGTTCGAAACTGGACCTCCGCGCACCCGTTATCTGTGACGCTAAGAGGTCCTGAGCTCAGGATTACAACACCTTTTATACACTATTTTTGAGGAGGCAGGGACTTAGCATACATCATAGTATCTTGTAACAAATCGCCACATACCGCGGGAAAATCATAAGGCAACTCTATAATATGACTGGCGCGCTACAGAGCGGGAAAAGGCTGGGAACAGATTTTGGTTAGGTCAAAGGGCTGTCATTCTTCAAACTGCTTGGTTGGCGCTGCTAGGGTATGTGTCACTCAGGATTGGCCGGGGTCTCCCTGTCAATCCGCGGGGCGCCAGATGGTTATTATCTCTTGCACCCAGAGCTGGGTGGGGGGTCCAGGAGCAGTCATTCTGCACGTCTAACTCTGGGTGGGGGTTTCCCTGGTGCCAGATGGCTGTTATCTCTTGGCCCAGAGCCAGGTGGGGGGTCCGGGAGCGGTCATTCTGTCAGGTTCAATTCTGGGTGGGGGATGTGCGGTTACAGAGTGTCTATAGAAAGTCTGCTGGTTATTTCTCCATCTCCTCATGGGTTAGCAAGCGAAGGTACAGAAGCAGAAATAGCGGTTAGGTGTATAATGGTCATAATTTTATTCCCTAAGCTTCTCACTTACCACAGGCTCCTTGCACTACTGTTCCTGCTCTAAGCAGCCCCAGTTCCCCCAGTTCAAACCCACCTACCAGCAGGCAGCACTGCCCTTGGAAACTAACTGCCCGCGGTCCCTACAAAAGCCCTGTAACCCCATTGCCCAGGGTCCAGAACTTGGAGCACGAGCTCAGCTGGGTCTGCCGGGGTAAAATAAATCTGAGTTTCTTACTTCTCTTAGTGTCACTGGGTCATGAAAGACCCCCCCCCCAATCGTTAACTAATTAACTGCTCTTTTGTTGTGTGGGAGTGCCCCTCCTCCCCTTGCAGTGAAGGGACCCGTCCCCCAGGGTTGAATTCAGTGTGGCTGCTCTTTTGCCTTTCTGTGGCTGCTTGGCTTTTGGGGCATGACACTTGTCTCCTGTTTGAACAAGATACCTTCTCCTAATAGCCAAGGCATGGTCACATAGGCAAGGGGGCTGCATGGTCATGTAGGTCACGTGGGGGGGGGGCTGCATAGTCACATAGACAGGATGTCTTTCTGCTGAGTAATAAGGTCAAACTTCCCCTCTTTGTTTCCCCTTCCCGCCTTTCTCTTCGCCGCGAGGGGGTCTTCCAAGGCCAATCTGCTTCCAACACCAAGTATGCCTTTTTTCAAATGTTCAAATTGTCAGCCAATCGGCCCCGTCCCATCCGGGACTTGTTTGTACCTGTCTATAAAAACCCGGCACAACCCCAGCCAGGTGTGCTCAGCTAGCAGGAGCTGCTGACCACCCGCAGGCGCCTGCGTAACAATAAAGAACCTCTTGCTGTTTGCATCCTGTGGCAGTGTTGAATTCTTGGGTAAGGGGATCCGCGGGTCTTTCAGTCTCTCACAGGTCTGAATATTTTCTGCAACAGTAACAGTTAAAGGAGCAAGTGGCTGAAAATCGTTTTTCATTCCCAGCATGATTCCTTCCGTTTTCACAAACACAAAACACCACCAACACTCCCGACAGGCAAAATAACAAAAAAGAAAAACTTTGTGGATACTCTAGAATTCCCAGATAAGTTCTTACTGGCTTCATTACTCCATCTCTCCACACCACCCTATCATCTGATCCCAACCCAAAATATTTTGATTTGGGGTGATGAAGTTCTAGAATCTAGAATCTGGGGTGAGGTCTGGAGCTGATGACCAAGAAAGAATTCTTGAGACATCTTTGGTGCAAAATGGTTGTTTATTAAAGCACGGGGACAGGACCCTTGGGCAGGAAGAGATGCTGCCCTGATATCCTGAGGAGAGGCTGATTATATACACAGGAGTTGGGTAGGTGAGGACAAAGAGGGTGTTCAGAAGGGCTGTCACGGTAGAGAAGACTGTCAGCATACTGGAGACCTGGTTATTGTCAGGCCAAGACTCTTTTTCCCTTTAATGAGGCACTAACATGAAGATAGTTGGAATTTCCTGGTGGAATGTCACATTCCTCCTATCATAGATCCTTGTCAATGAGCTTTAGGTTTAGAAGAAATTTAACTTAATTTACATTTCCTTCTGCCTCAGCCTCCTTCAGTTTTATGGAGGGGAGGGCGATGTTGATGTTAGTGATGTGGGAAACAGAGGCAGAAGAAAAATTATTAAAATTTCCTTACCTACTGACAAGCCCTTAAAACAGGCAGAAGTGACTCTCCTCTAGGGACTCAACTACCCCCACCTTAAGGCCTTGCTTGGGGCAAAGGGCAATCTTAGCCTGATTGACCCCTACCCCCAACCAGGATCCTATAAGTCTACTTTAACAATTCCTTTGCAACCTTTATCTCTAAACCTCCAAGATAGTGTTGACAATCATTCCCAAGCATATGGCCCACTGATAGACATCTAAAGGGTCTCTTGAGAACGTTTTGTTACTGGTAATAAATAACCTTTTCCCCAAACAATAGCTAGCCCCTCAAGGTCCTAGAAAAAAAAATTTTTTTTTAAAGATTTTATCCATTTGACAGAGATCACAGAGAAGGAGGCAGAGAGAGAGAAGGAGGCAGAGAGAGAGGAGGAAGCGGGCTCCATGATCTGAGCTGAAGGCAGAGGCTTTAATCCACTGAGCCGCCCAGGTGCCCCAAGATCCTAGAAATCTTTTTTTTTTTTAATTATTTATTTTTTTAAAAGATTTACTTATTTATTTGTTTGACAGAGGTCACAGGTAGGCAGAGAGAGAGAGAGAGAGAGAAAGAAGGAAGCAGGTTCCCTGCTGAGCAGAGAGCCCAATGTGGGGCTCGATCCCAGGACCCTGGAACCATGACCTGAGCCGAAGGCAGAGGCCTTAACCCACTGAGCCACCCAGGCGCCCCAGATCCTAGTAATCTTGCTTCCAAAATTCTTTAGAGACTTAGGCCATCCCTAACCCCCTCCCAACTTACAAGGATATAATAGACCACTCCTCACATCCCTGAGGCAGCATCTGTTCCTGCCCAAGGGTCCTGTCCCTGTGCTTTAACAAAACCACCTTTTTTTTTTTTTTAAAGATTTTATTTATTTATTTGACAGAGAGAGATCACAAGTAGGCAGAGAGGCAGGCAGAGCGAGAGAGGAGGAAGCAGGCTCCCCACTGAGTGGAGAGCCCGATGCGGGACTCGATCCCAGGACCCTGAGATCATAACCTGAGCCGAAGGCAGCGGCTTAACCCACTGAGCCACCCAGGCGCCCCCAAAACCACCTTTTTGCATCAAAGATGTCTTGAGAATTCATTCCTACCCATCCACTTCAGACCTCCCCCAACCCAACCTCACCTAGATCCTAGAACTTCATTATCAGGGGTTTAGGAACTGAGTTACTTGTCTCTGGAAGTTGGGCTATTGATAAGATAGCTTTGCTGTAAATCTCTAGGACATTTGTAAACCGAGGGAGACTCCAGTCTTGCAGGATTGTGATCTCAACAAGTTAACTATTTGTTTTTCTTGTAGGGCAGCCAGGAGTGCCTGAGGGATGTCACACTTGTCCCGGAGGCTGGGGGCGGGGGGTAAGGTGCCAGCTTTTGCTTTGTCCTCAGCCAGCCTTCTGCTCCCTCATCAGGAGCACCTGGGTGAAGCCTCTGCCTTCTGCTCAGGTCCTGAGCCCAGGATCCTGGGATTAAGCCCATCTCCTGGGGCTCTCTGCTCAACGGGGAGCCTGCTTCTCCCTCTTCCTCTGCCTGCTGCTTGCCTGCTTGTGCTCTCTCCCAAATAAATAAAATCTTTAAATATACATATATTTAAAGATATTATCTTTTTGACAGAGATCACACGTAGGCAGAGAGGCAGGTAGAGAGAAAGGAAGGGAAGTAGGCTCCCCGCGGAGCAGAAGGCCCGACATGGGGCTTGATCCCAGGACCCTGGTATCACGACCTGAGCCAAAGGCAGAGACTTTAACCCACTGAGCCACCCAGGCGCCTCTTTAAAAAATATTTTGATTCAACCCACCTCTTGCTGTGAATCTCCCTTCTCTTTGGACGGATGCAGCGGTACAGTGTCATTCCATAGTTCTTCATGACTATTTACAGGAGCCAGGAGCCAGAACAGAGCAAGTAACACCCCCATACCCCGTTGGGACACTGTAGTTTTGGAATATAGGTGAGTCCCTGCTCCCTCATCAGTTCCTCCCCGAAACAGAAAAGGGATGTCGTGAATCCTGTCCACTAGTCAATTTCACTGGAAAGAAAAGATTCATGATAGCTGTACTGAGGGAACAGAAGGCTAGCTGAGCATTGCACCGAAGCTGACACCCCACAACCCCAGCCCCATGCGAGAGATGCGACTTTCCTCAGGCACTCCAGGCTTCCCTAAAGCTAAGGGAAGGAAAAACAAATGGTCAGCTGATAGAGATCACAATCCTGGCAGGTGCGAGTCTCCCTCAGTTTACAAAATGTCTCAGCAATCTACAAGAACAAAGCATTTCTATCACTCACTTAGCTTCCAGAAGGAAATGTAGATACAATAAACTGTCCTTAGGACCTGCAGCACATTGACAGATACTGGAAGTGGGCAGAGTATCACATTCCTCCAGGAAGTTCCCAACTATCTTATGTTAATGCCTTGCTAGAGGGAAAAACAATTTTAACTTGACAATGGCGTGGCCTCAGGTATCCAGAGTCGTCTTTAACATATGAAAATCATTTTGACAACTCCCCTTCCCTTCCCTCCCCCAACTCCCAAGTACAGAGTTAGTCGCCCCTCAGATCCAGTGCACAGAAGCTCTTTCTGCCCACGGGTCCTGGCCCCGCGCTTTAATAAATTGCCTGTTTGCACCAAAGACGTCTCAAGATTTCCTTCTTGGCTGGCTCTGCCCTCACCCCACCGAACCTCTCCTATGTTCTGAAACCCCATCAATATTTTTGGTTTTTTTTTTTTTTTTTTTTAATATTTTTGGTTTTTAAAGGGGGGAAACGGCGCCTGGGTGGCTCAGTTGTGTGAACTGCAATGTAAATATTATAAAGGGTTATTATTATTAAAAAGGCTTCCCATATATTATATAGGAAGTTACAGGTTACCCTGGGTCAGAGGTCGAGGAAGAGACTGGGTGCTCTACACCTGTGGCTCGTGGTCTGTCCAGTCCCCGAGTGCTGGGAACCACAACGTTGGGATGTTGTGCCCTCAGGCTTTTAATGTGTTACCCATTGATCACCTTCCTTGCCTTCAATGCTGGTGTAACTGTGTCAAAAGCAGGAGACAGGGGTGCTTGGGGTAAGTGTTTGCCTTTGGCCTCTGGTCATGATCCCCAGGTCCTGGGATTGAGCCCTGCAGTGGGTTCCCTGCTCAGAGGGGAGTCTGCCATCTCCCTCTCCCTCTGCCCTTCCCCGCTAATCATGCCTACTCTATCTCAAAATAAATAAAATAAAATAAGAGCCCCTGAGTGGCTCAGATGGTTAAGCTTCTGCCTTCAGCTTAGGTCATGATCCCCAGGCTGGGATCCAGCCTGAATTGAGTTCCCTGCTCAGGGGAGATGCCTGCTTCTTCCTCCACCTGCCGCTCTGCCTACTTGTGTGCTCTCTCTGCCAAATAAAACTTAAAATTTAAGAAGCAGATGACGTTCCATGTCTTAGAATACATATCCTCCCTAGAGTAGAAGGAAAGTAACATTTTACCATGAGGTTCAGACCAAGAGAATTCCATAGGCCTTGTTAAAATAGTTATGAACTCTGCATCAACACACTTTGTTGAAACAGTTACCCTCCTTATAAGCCTCCGCACATAATTAACTTTCACAATTGTTTCATTGTGTTCAGCCTATTATAAAAAAGCATGTAGATTTTGCCATTTGTTTGGGTCTGAAAGCTCCCACGACACATGAAACTTGTATTAAGCATATTTGTATGCTTATCTCCCATTGAACATATGTCATTTACTTTTTGGCTAGAAAAACTCGAAGAGGGAAAAGATAAAATCCTGACTTTCCTACATGGTGTTTATTTTTTTTTTTTAAAAGATTTTATTTATTTATTTGACAGAGAGAGAGATCACAAGTAGTCGGAGAGGCAGGCAGAGAGAGAGAGAGGCAAACAGGCTCCCTGCTGAGCAGAGAGCCGCTGAGATCAGAAGGCAGCAGCCCAACCCACTGAGCCAACCAGGCGCCCCTCCTACATGGTGTTTAAAACAACATCATCATCAACAAAAAAACCAGAAATCTGAGGGTGGGGGAACTCCGGGCTCCTGAGTTCGAGCCCCACGTTGGGTGGAGAGATGACTCAAAACTAGTCTTTTTAAAAAAGATTTTATTTTTTTGACAGACAGAGATGGCCAATAGGCAGAGAGGCAGGCAGAGTGAGAGGAGGAAGCAGGCTCCCTGGTGCGGAGAGCGCCCGATGAGGGGATGGATGTGGGTCTCCATGTGGGGCTTGATCCCAGGACTCTGGGATCATGACTTGAGCCGAAGGCAGAGGCTTTAACCCACTGAGCCACCCAGGCGCCCCTCAAAACTAGTATTAAAACACACACACACACACACACATACAGGCCCCATTTAAAGCGACTTCCCAGAACTGGGTGCTTAATATCTACTCTAACAGCAACGTTAACTTCCCCCAGAAATGTACCTTTAATTGGTTAGTTAGTATACTATCTAGAATAATTTTTCCATCATTATCAATGACTTGGCCACATCCAGGTCCTCTCTAGCCCCCAAAGAAAGATGAAGTAATCTGCATACGACACTCTGCTTTCCCTCCTTGAAAGCAGCTTCCCTCATCTGGAAAAGACTTTCATTTGCTGGTTAACTTTTTTGTCCCTATTGTCCTTGTATAAAAAACATTTTGTATACCCCGTTGGAGCACCTGTCTACTTCCTAGCTGGGACGCTGCCCATTCATTGAATTATTGAATAAAAGCCAATTGTAGCTCCTAATTTACTTGGTGGAATTTTTTCTTTCTCTTTCTGCTGGAACACAATCAAATCCTCCCCTATGTGACTGGGATCCTGACGGATCCTGTGAGAAAACTCCAGGACATGGAGGGCAAAAGTCTACGTGGGCTGGTGCCCAGAACAGACATGGGATACCTGGAGTGCTTTCATGTCCTCCTTTAGAACAGATGGATCTGGTAAGTGTGGAGAATCATTAACTTGTTTTCATTTGAAGCTGAGAGATAATCGTTGTTCACTTGTCCCACAGGATCGCTTGCATATAGCCCACATCCTGCTCATAGCTCATGGACCCCACATCGGGCTCTCTGCTCACAGGGAGCCTCCTTTGCCCTCTATGTCTGCCTCTCTGCTTACTTGTGATCTGTCAAAAAATAAAAATAAAAAAATCTTAAAAAAAAATGTGTATCGATCAGTCCACGTAATTCCCCTCATCATTTCAGCTCCCATCACCAGGTTCCGCATCTCCCGAAAGTGACACTTTTAAATTTTACTTATTTGACAGACGAGAGAGGGTCAACAAGCAGGGGGAGTGGGAGAGGGAGAAGCAGGTTTCCGGCAGAGCAGGGAGCCGGATGGGGGGCTCAATCCCAGGACCCTGGGATGAGGACCTGAGCGGAAGGCAGACGCTTAAGGACTGATCCACCCAGGCCCCTACTTGGTGGAATTTTTTTTACATAACAATGGTTTGGGTTTCCTTTCAGTACTTGGATAAACAGCTTTCTGAGCGGCTTCCCACACAGGAGTGTTGTGGGAAAGTATTTGCCTCCCCGCAATGGAAAGCAGAACATCCCATCACTCCGGTCTTCTGCAGAAAGCACTGCAAAGCGGCCTAGCGAGGAGACACCACTCCCCCTCAAAAATCTGTTTCCCTCACCAGAGCTTAGAATATGGTTTTATAGGGGCGCCTGGGTGCCTCAGTGGGTTAAAGCCTCTGCTTTCGGCTCAGGTCATGATCTCAGGGTCCTGGGCTGGAGCCCCACATATCGGGCTCTCTGCTCAGCACTGAGCCTGCTTCCCCGCCTCTGTCTGCCTCTCTGCCTACTTGTGATCTCTGTCAAATAAATAAATTAAAAAAATATATATATCGTTTTATGAAAGTTGGGCTCACATACATATTGATGAAAAGGGCGGGGACATTTAGGACTATTCATGAGGAAGGATGGAGTATGCGCATTGAGCAAACCTGAGATTGAACATTGAAATGAGGCAAATGAGGCCCCTGACATTAGGTTCTCAACTTTGGACAAGGGAAGTGGCTCTGTACGTGCCCTCTACAGACTAGATGAATGCAGGTGTCAGGGAGGAAAACTTCCCTCTACCATCAGTGTCTTCTGGCTGGACTAAGAATTCAATTTACATAAGAGAGGTTAACAGGAGAAAAAGTTTTAAGTTCCTGGAAGCCCATTAATGAAACCCAAGGAAATGACTGAGGCAGGCAAGGTTTATACATTTTGGACAAAGAGACAATACATTTGTGAGGAATTTACAGGATAAAGGAAACAGGTATTAAGAGAGCTTTAACTAGTAAGGAGTTCTATGCAGAATTTAGGCTGACAGCTGATCACTTACAAGGTTTGTCCCTATCTCTGGTGATAAGGTTTTTTTAAAAGTAAGATTTTATTTATTGGACAGAAAAAGTGAGAGAGGGAACACAAGCAGGGGGAGGGCCAGAGGGAGGGAGAAGCAGGCTCCCTGCTGAGGTAGGAGCCCAATGTGGGGCTGGATCCCAGTACCCTGGGATCATGACCTGAGAAGGCAGAGGCCTAACCACTGAGCCACCCAGATGCCCAAAGAATGTCTCTTCTAGGGCGCCTGGGTGGCTCAGTGGGTTAAGCCTCTGCCTGCGGCTCGGGTCATGATCTCAGGGTCCTGGGATGGAGCCCTGCATTGGGCTCTCTGCTCAGTGGGGAGCCTAGCCCCCCCCCCCCCCCCCGCTGCGTGTGATCTGTCAAATAAATACATCTTAAAAAAAAAAAAGTCTTTTCTTAGAATAGGGAGGGCCAACCTTCACATGGAAGATGTTATTTCCGGCTTTCAGGGGAACAGAGGAGAGTCTGAGTCTTTCTTGCACAGATTGTCTTTTAAATAACTTTTATTTAAAATGATAAATATTAACAAAATGGCACAATTTGGAGCAGCCTGCCCTTGGCCCCTACAGTTTCCCCTCTGAAATTTCCCTGGGGGTTTCACATACTAAAAGCTGAGCTGGCAGATTATCTTACCCAATGGGTCTCAGTTCTGGTAACAGGTCCGTGTCATTCACTTTCCCTTTAGGAGGTGGTGAAGCAGGTAGGTTGTCAAAAGTCAGGCCTGTTGCTTGAACAATCAGGGGATCACAAAGAGGTCCATCAATGAAATTGAAGAAAAATGGTGGCTAGTAACTACATCAAGTTGTAATCCCGTTTTTGATTCCTAGGCCGGACAGTCAAGATTACCAGAGGTCAGGCTCAAAGCATTTTTCAGAACAAGCGCAAGCAGTGCCCATCTGACAGGCTGTCCTGATTTGTCGCTGCAGTGTCTCTGGCGATCTTTGGAACAGCTCACAAAGCCACCAGGCATGACGACAGTCTGTGTGTGAGTTGCTTTGGTTGCTTCTCTGAAGTTTGCATCAGGCTGGTGATGTTTAGTTTGCAGGGCCTCGGGGGAAAAAATGCAGTTTTACTTCTTGTATGAGTCCAACAACTCAGAAGTTGGAAGAAAAAAAAAAGTTTGGAGGCATGTGTAGCCAGCCACTGGAGGAAACTAGAAGAAATCAGCATCTAGTTCAGCATATAATGAGCAGTATCAGAATTCAGTGTTTACATAGGGGTTTTACTGAAACATACTTTCTCCCTATCACCCTCTCAGCTTTTGCTGAAGATAAAACAATTGAAGACTAATTGGCTTGCAAAAAAAGTGTAGTTAAGAGAGAGCAAATCTTGGCTCGGTTACTGACATAAATGCAGCAAGAATAGCAGTTGACGATGCAGAATCTTTTATATCTGCTTTACTGGAATTTTCAGTAAGGAATCTCTAGGTTGAACTTTCAATAGCCTCTCAAGGCCAGGAGCCACGCCAGATGCTTGCCATCAGACTTCGCCTGCAGTACCTACAGATTTGGGTTAACTCCTCTCTTCTCGAGGTTCCCAACATATTGAGGTTCCTGCACCTGCCAAGAAGTGACCTTCTTTACCCCCTGGTGAGGCTGCTGGAACTCTTTAAGAAGGTACCAGGCTGGTATTTCCAAGGGGCTTTTTACTGGCTCCCTGAAGTCAACCTCAGTTCCTTAAAGCTGCTTGGTCATACCGCAGACTATTCAGGTCTCTCTCAAACGTTACATTCCAGCAAAGCTTGGGTAAAAAACAAAACCCAATGTTTTTCTTTCCAATGATGTTTTTTAAGAAGAACAGATTCTTACTGCACTTATGCAAGTAACTAACTTTAATTGCCATAAAAGAACAAATACTCTGAGAATTTCTGAATTCTGGAGGGTTCAGGTAGGGAGAAAAAGATACATGTTTTGTATTTGTTTACAAAGGAATATTTTATCAAACCGCTCTAAGCCGCCGCTTAAGAGAAAAAGTTTTTAAGTCAGGAAAAACAAAACATTAAAAAAAAATCAGCAATGTTTTCAGCAAAAATGTGATAAAATTGCAATTATCTTCCTCAGTTTTATTCAGTCTTAGGTTATTAATTCTTCGTTTTGGAGTAGTTCTGGAAACTCTTACTTCAGTTTAATGACATCAAGGTTATAAAGAATCCTGTACCCCAGAGTTCTTCCCATGAGTCTCAGAGAAGCACATTTGCAAAAAGCTTTTATGAAAGCATCTGAGTGAAACTGTAATTGTCTGTAAATGAAAACACTTAATGGCCATAGTCAAAGATCTGGTTAGAGTCCATTACAATGCAATTGGTAAGAAAATCTGCTTATTTCTGAGACATACAACATTTCAAGATAGTAACATGTTCAGACGTATCAGATCCCCAGGAGTCTTACACAATTTTGAGAACACTTAAATACGTATCTATATGAACAATCTAAGAGAGTTTAAGTGTCACTTATTTGAGTACTTCCCATGTAATTTAACATAGCAAGTAAGCCAAATTAGTTTCATTTTTACCGAATTTTTTTTAAGATTTTGTTTTAAAATTATCTCTACACCCAATGTGGGGCTCGAATTTATAATTACTAGATCAACAGTTTCAGGCTCTACCCATGGAGATAGGTAGGCTCCCCTCCACAGAATTCTGGAAATGTTCCCAGGGCCTTCTGAACATTTCATTTAGACTGTGGTCAAAAGACTTTTGTAATTTGCTTCTGGGAAGTATGTCAAAAAGTATCTATCATTTGAACATTTCATTGATCAAAATCAATTTATCAAAAGGCAGAAATGTGTCACTGATTACAGGTCATTAGGTAACTATATTTATTGAACCAAGGTGGTCCTAGAAGATTTCAAAGTAAATACAGATGTTACACAGTTGTGAGCAAAACTTCGTTTTTTTTTTCTTTTTAAGATTTTTAATTTATTTATCAGAGAGAGAGAGGGAGAGCGAGCGAGCACAGGCAGACAGAATGGCAGGCAGAGGCAGAGGGAGAAGCAGGCTCCCTGCCGAGCAAGGAGCCCGATGTGGGACTCGAATCCCAGGATGCTGGGATCATGACCCGAGCCCAAGGCAGCTGCTTAACCCACTGTGCCACCCAGGTGTCCCCCAAACTTCCGCTCTTGTGTTAAGACTCAGTTTTTTTGATAATCAAGAATCTGATGAGAAAACACAGAATCTTTAGATTGTCCTTAATGTAATCTTTAACAGATGTCATGGCCGAAGTGACAGTATGACCAGGGTCGAGAGGGCAAGAGGATGGTGAAACGAAGACGAGACGCAGAGAGATGACAGGAGGGGCCAAGTGGATGATGGCCAAGCAGTGCCAGTTTTATTCAAGGCTGTGAACATTATGTAACTAACAGAAACAATCGTAAGAAGGTATCTATTTTTAGCTGATTACTAAAGAACTTGCAACATACACATAAAACCCCTCAAGCTTCCCTATGACCTATTTTCCCAAGCACTAATAGCAGACCCTCTGAGTCAGTGGTCTCTGTCTTCAGGTAACTCCTTAACCAGGTGCACTAACTTCAAAGTGGCTCAAGACCTAGTTTACAATCTTACAATGGTGTAGTTTATAGCCCGTGCAAGGATAGCACAATCCCACAATGATTAATGACCAGGCCTGTTTTGCCCATTCCAGGTAAGCACATGCAGGCAACCGCATCAGTGAGTCTTAGGATCCACATAGCTCAGGCCCTTTCTCAAGCGCTACTCAACTTTTCCACCCACAGGGCTATCAGCCCCTGGGCTTCCGGGAGGCGCGAGTCGGGGCCTGGTTTGGTCTCTTGACTCTAGCCCAGTCCATGGCTGCCTACATTCTACCCCCCCCCCCTTTTTTTTTTTTTTTTAAAGACTTTATTTATTTATTTGAGAGAGAGACAGTGAGAGAGCATGAGCGAGGAGAAGGTCAGAGGGAGAAGCAGACTCCCCATGGAGCTGGGAGCCCGATGTGGGACTCGATCCCGGGACTCCAGGATCATGACCTGAGCTGAAGGCAGTCGTCCAACCAACTGAGCCACCCAGGCGCCCTACCCCCCCCTTTTTTAAAAAGATTTTATTTATTGGACAGAGATCAGAAGCAGGCAGAGGCAGGCAGAGAGAGGGAGGAGGAAGGGCAAACTGATAAGCTAATTAGCATACCAAGGTCCTTCTACTTCCACAGGTAATAACCTATATGGAGGTTGCATAGTTACAAACACTATTATGGGACCTGTGCCTGACGAAGACAGGGACACAGGTGGACAATTTGTTAACACGTAATGGTCACAATGGATATTATACAATAGATGCCCCCCTTGGAGAGTTAAGAACTATTGATCCCGAACCCACTACCAGTAAAAAAGGTCTAGGAACACAGGCCCGCAAGGTCAGATTGAAGTCTTTCGTGGCAGTATAACCACCCCTAGCTATTTGTACTCCGATTGGTCCCAGGGCAGTGACCAGCTTCCAAAGTTCTACATGAAACATCCCTCCCGCTATAGAGAATATTCCACCAGGAATGGTCACATCATGCATCGGCAGGCGGGGGCGGGGGGTGGTAAGCAATATATTGCAGAGGTTTTTCTCTAGCCACTTTTAAAAAAGATTTTTTTTTAAGATTTTATTTTACAGACAGAGATCACAGGTAGGCCGAAAGCAGGCAGAGAGAGAGGGAGGGGGAAGCAGGCTCCCGGCCGAGCGGAGAGCCTGACGTGGGGCTCCATCCCAGGACCCTGGGATCATGACTTGAGCCAAAGGCAGAGGCTTTAACCCACTGAGCCACCCAGGCGCCCCTTCTCTAGCCACTCTTGACCAGTTGGTGACGGAGAAATCAGGGATGCCGTGAGGAAAGATGATCAACGGCTTCTCCTGGAGGCCTTCTGTCCAAATGGGACCTGGAATAGTCTAGTTTAATTTGGGGGGACAAATAGGGTACCCAGGAGGACACATGCCTCTTTGGGGAGCCCTAGGAGTCTTGTCACTAGTGATCTCATAGAGAGTCCATCTTTCAAGCCGTATCTCAGAATTAGATCAAGCAACTCCACTTCTTGCATATCCTAACTAACTATATGGGGGTCTTGATTGGACCACCATGCTTCCATTGATAAGGTCATGGCCAGGGGAAGGTAACTGGAAACATACAGGTACCTGAGCTGCTAAACTAGTCCAATTAATGTAACATTCTGCACTTTCCATGCCATGAGCTGCTTCCCCCAAAATATTCTGTAGCATTAATGTGTACTCGGGGGCTTGGATCATCCCAAGTAACAGGCCTTATAATGGGTTGGATCAGGCAATTATGCCCAATAGGCTATGGCCTTGCTATGGGGGAGGCCAACCATATCTAATAATGTTAATAATATAGTGATCAATGCTTCATTGGGTTGGGTCTGATTCACTATGTCTAGGGCCCGATTCAGGAGATCTCTGACTGTAAGGGGGGAGACATCTTTTTCTTCTCTGTCTGTTCTGGCCGTCCATCCTCTGTTGGAGACACGAGGATTCCGCACCACCTTTCTGGAAGCCAGCACGGAGTATCCTCATCCTGAGAAAAACACAAACAAAACTGCCTCCTTTGTGGAGGACAGGATCAGGACCCTTCCAAGTGCCCATCATGGGGGTCTTTCCACCTAGCATAAGGAAGGGGAGAAAAAAGTCTGGATGCCGAAAGAGTTCAGCTGCTGTGCGACCTATATCGTCGACATTCAAAAAATTTAAAACATAAAGAGTTAAAGTTAAATGCATATGAGGAGAATATTTCACTGTTCCCTGTAGTGTCTCCCCCTCTTTTAATTTTTTGAGATACGATTTAAGGATTCCATTAGTCCTTTTGACAATGGCTTGTCCTTGAGAATTATAGGGGATGTCCATTAAATGTTTAATCTGAAAGGTTTGGCAAAATTTTTGAAAGGCTTTTGAATTGTATGCAGAGCCATTGTCTGTTTTTTTTTTTTTTTTTTTTAAAGATTTTATTTATTTATTTTACAGAGAGAAATCACAAGTAGATGGAGAGGCAGGCAGAGAGAGAGGGGGAAGCAGGCTCCCTGCTGAGCAGAGAGCCCGATGCGGGGCTCGATCCCAGGACCCTGAGATCATGACCCGAGCCGAAGGCAGCGGCTTAACCCACTGAGCCACCCAGGCGCCCCCCATTGTCTGTTTTGATGGCTTTTGGAGTTCCCATTTGGGATAAGGCGGAAAAGAGGTGATTTTGTACATCTACAAGCTTCTCCTGTGTGTGCAGTAGCATGTACAAATCCTGAAAAGGTGTCAATAGAGACATGTATATATTTTAAAGGGCCAAAAGTAGGGAATAGTGTCACATCCATTTGCCGTAAGTGATCAGGCATAAACCCTCTAGGATTTACCAAATATGTAGGTAATGAAAAATGAACTGGACAGGCAGGACAGCTTTTGACTATTTGACAAGCCTCTTCTCTGGTTATACTGAACTGTCGGCGTAGGGCTGATGCATTTTGGTAAAATTTAGTGGGACTTCGTATAGCCAGTTGTTTATTAGTGACATCAATTACATATGCATGAGTGATCATATCTATAAGATCACTGCCTCTGGATAAAGGACCTGGCAGTTTAAGATTGGAGCTTGTCTCAATCTCAGAAGTTGCTGAATGCTAGAAAACAAATGACACAACTTTTCATCATTGGTAAGCACATAAGCCTGTGGCAAAGATGGGACTGCTCACGCCACATAATGGCTGTCTGTGTATAGGTTACATGGTTCAGAATATATCTGCAAGGCTAACTGGACAGCTTTCAGTTCAGCCCTTTGTACGGATTTAGGGGGGGTAGTATCCTTGATAAGAAGCCTCTGCATATGGGGACTCTTTATAAATTCCTACATGCCCAGTTTGGTCTGCATCTACAAATATAGTAATAGCATTAGCTAAGGGTTTGTTAACCACAATTGCTAAACTGAAAACAGAGGTAGTGGAGAAAAATTGTAGAAAGTTTGTCTGCTGGCCAATGATATTTGAGTTGTCCTGGAAAACAAGACAGAGCTATTTGCCAATTCAGATTTGTGTAAAGTAGGGCCTGTTCTTTATCAGCAGTTAACACGGGCAACAGGATATAATCAGGTTCTTGGTCAATCATGTGAATAATTCGTTGTCGGCCTCTTAAAATTACTTGAGCTAGCAGTTCAGTATAGTCATTAATGACCTGCAACTGGTGTAAGGCCAGATGTATCCACTCTAAAGGCCCCTGAGCCTGCCATGTAACAGCAGCTGGCAATTGTGAAGGCCTTAGCAAGATCAAGTAAACAGGCTGCTCAGGGTCATACTGATTTACATGGGCTTGGGATAGTTTGTCATCAAAAAGTCGTAAAGCTTTTTGAGCTTTTTCAGATAGGGTACAAGTAGAAGAGGGTGCACTGTCTCCTTTAAGGGTGTCAAATACAGGTTTTTAAATCATCAGCAGTAATATATAAGAAGGGTCTTATCCAATTAATATCTCCCGTAAGTTTTTGGTAATTAGTTAATGTCCCAAGGAACTGAGTTCTAATTGTAATCTTTTGAGGCCAAATCTCTTTATTTTCAATGATGAAGCCCAAATATTCAAAAGGCTCCATTTTTTTGCACCTTTTCTGGAGTGATAACTAAGTTCCACTGTTGCAATTTAAGAATCAAATCTTGAAAGGCCTCTTGTAATAGGCTCTCAGTTTCTGCTGCAAGAAGGTGGTCACCCATATAATGAATGCAATATATTGTAGGTTCGAATCGAGCATGGAACGGAGCAAGGGCCTTTGCCACACAGTCTTGGCACAAGGTGGTGCTATTAGCCATGGTACCTCTTAGCCGGTTCCTTGTGATTAATGCTAGGAACAGAGAAAGCAAATCTTTCACAATCCTGCGGGGCTAATGGGATGGTGAAAAAGCAATCTTGTAAGTCTACAGTAATAAGCTTGTATTGTAAAGGTACGGCGGAGGGTGTGGGAAGCCCAGGTTGGGACCCCCATGTCGGTCAGCACATCTCGGCCCCACAAGTTAAGATCTATATCCAGGACAAATGGTTGAAAAGTTCCTTGATGCCCTTCTGCCATAGACCAATTTAGAAACGAGGTGCTGAGTTGTGGGGAATGGGCTTGTCCTACTCCTCTGATTGGGACGGCTGAGTCTTTAAGAGGCCAGCGCCGTGGCCAAAGCTGTTTTGCAATAACTGAGGCATCAGCGCCCGTGTCAACGAGTCCCACAAAGGCACAGCCTTGTATAAGTCAAGTCATGTATGACTTGTCTGCAGGTATCAGTTGAGTCCAGGAAATATCAGTGGAGCCGAAACCACCATTCCCTCTATTGCCCTTTACAACGGGGTTGGTGGTGGTAGCTCTGGGGATTATAAACAGCTGGTCAATAGGTATCTTAGGCAATAAATGCAAAATCCCCCCTTTCAATGGTATCATAATTTTTATTTCTCCTGTATAATCTTCATCAATTACCCCTGGGTGTATTAACCCTTACATTGTCCAACTAGAACACCCTAAGAATAAAGTCCAGGTCCCTTTTAGCAGAGGTCCCCATATGCCTGTGGTTAAGGCCTTAGGGGGCTCTCCTGCTTCCAAGTATACCGGAGTATCTGGGACCAATTCTAGTCCTGCACTGGCGGGGGTACCGCGGAATAGCTTGTCGATGCCTGGGAGGTCCGCGGTACTGGCCCGAGAGCGGACATCTGAGGGATCATGGCTGCTATTGTTTGTTGGGGCTGCAGTGAGCCCCGCCTCCAGTTTCCCTGGATAATGTTCCCAAATTTGTCCTTTTGAGAGCGGCATTCATTTGCCCAATGATAACCTCTCTGGCATTTTGGGCATAATAAGGGAGGTTTTTTACTGATCTTTCCATTTTTTACCTGTCTGTCCATTAACTGAGGGCACTGAGCCTTGAAATGACCTACGTGGCCGCACTGAAAGCAGGTCTGTTTTTTATTATTACCCTTCTGCATCATTCGCTTTTGCATTTCCTGAGGGGAGATGCCCCTAAGGGCTGCGGCTAAAGTGATGCCCTGAATATAGGAAGAGCCTATCTCTGCACAAAGGCGAATATAATCCTCCAAAGTTCCTTTATTTTTCCTTGGGCGTATAGCCACCTGACAGAAAGAATTCGCATTTTCAAAAGCAAGATGTTTAACAATAATGGTTCTGGCCTCCCCATCATCCACGATGCGACCCACTTCCTTTAAGAGTCTGGCTACGAAATCCTGGTAAGGTTCATCCGGTCCCTGACGGATTTTGGAAAGCTCCACAGTTCTAGTTCTGGAGGAGGGAAGTCTTTTCCAAGCCGTTAAGGCACATTGTCCAATTTGATTGTAAGCGATTTCAGGATAGTCTATTTGAGTACTGACCTCAGCATAGGCTTCCATTCCTATCAACATTTCATATGAGACCGGAATATTTGTTCTGTGGTTGTAAACCGCCATCTCATTTGCTCTCTCATAAAACTCAGTTTTCCAGAGTAGATAATCTCCACCGGACAGACAGGCCTTAGCTATGACTCTCCAATCATCTGGACAGAGAGCAACCTGACCAACACTGTCCAGTAAATAAAGAGTATATGGGGCGGTGGGGCCATATTGAGCAGTGGCTGTCTTAATTTCTTTTAAAATTTTAAAATTAAGATCTGCGTATCTCCGTTGCCCATTTTCATGTTGCATGATTGAATAACCGATCTGGGAATTGGGCTTTGCAGGGACAGAACCGTAGGTCTGTGTCTCTGTATGATTAACAGTGAATGTTTGAGTGCCACTTGATGTTGTTCCCAGCACAGGACGCAGTTTTCGAGAGGTGGGAATTTTACCATGTATGTCTTGCTGCGAAAAGGACCTTAGGCGAGCCGGGGCCGAAGAGGAAAAGATTACCTCTTTGTCATCATCCAAATACACATCATCTTCCTCAATTTCATAACCTCCAACCTTGATCAAGGGTGGTGTTGGAGGGACTCTAGGAGGAGCAGCATGTGGCTCACATTTTTTGTTGTTGCAAATAGAATGGCTTGGAGGAGGACGAGAGTTTGAAGTCTGTTCTATAAGCTCTGCCGATGGCAAAGGTAAATCAGCCATCAGATCCTCGATGTCCTCCGTTACTTTGGGCAAATCATGAACTTCAGGCCTATCTGGAGGTTCTTGGGAGGCTATCGAAATCAATTTGAAGGAGTGTTGAGGGTCTAATACCTCCCGAATATCTTCCCAAACCTGCATGGTGCTTGGAGGGCAGGCGGTGGGACCATGTATTTTGATTTGATTCTTAATTTCTTGTCCCACCTTTTGCCATGCATCTAGACTTACTGTTCCTTCTTTTGGAAACCAAGGGCATAATTCTGAAACTGTACAAAAAAACTGCCGCAAGGCCTTTTTAGATACCTTGGACCCTTTTTGCTTCATAAGGGCCTGCAACGCAGTCATAAAGACGACCTTTTCCATAGACTGCCACTGCCCCGTATTATTTTACTCCTGTTGTGGCCCTGAGAAGACCGGGCTCCTCTTACCTGAATATCGGCAACAACTTACCTAGACACGCACTTTCACTTGCATGTGCTCAGGTCCCTGTTCGGGTGCCACTTGTCGCGGCCGGAGCGACAACTCGACCAGACGAGACGCAGAGAGAGGAGGACGGGAGGGGCCAAGTGGATGACGGCCAAGCAGTGCCAGTTTTATTCAAGGCTGTGAGGCATTATATAACTAACAGAAACAATCGTAAGAAGGTATATATTTTTAGCTGATTACTAAAGAACTTACAACATACACATAAAACCCCTCAAGCTTCCCTATGACCTATTTTCCCAAGCACTAATAGCAGACCCTCTGAGTCAGTGGTCTCTGTCTTCAGGTAACTCCTTAACCAGATGCACTAACTTCAAAGTGGCTCAAGACCTAGTTTACAATCTTACAATGGTGTAGTTTATAGCCCGTGCAAGGACAGCACAATCCCACAATGATTAATGACCAGGCCTGTTTTGCCCATTCCAGGTAAGCACATGCAGGCAACCGCATCAGCGAGTCTTAGGATCCACATAGCTCAGGCCCTTTCTCAAGCGCTACTCAACTTTAAACTTTAAAGCACATTCAAAGGACTCATCTAACTAACAACGGGCACTTTCTGGAAGAGAAAGGAGCGATCACGAAAAAGGGAAGCAGCCGGTTTTCCTTCCACCCTGAGCTGACCGGGTGTTCCCAGGTGCTCGGCTTCCCTGAAGCAGGCGGCTTCCCTGAAGCAGGCGGCGTTCTTCCCTGGGTGGGCCGGGCGTTCCAGGCTGCCCCTTCGGGCAGCCTTCTGCCCTGAGTGAGCCGGGCATCCCCAGCTGCCCAGCTCCAGGGTCTTACATTGTCCTTCTCCCCAAAGACCTGTTGTCAGTATATGTATTTCTTAAGGCCATATCTAAATGTGCTTGGTAACTAGTAAAATCCTCCAGGGATTACAGTTTTAAGTAACAAATTGTTCCAAGGGGCAGCAGCACATTGGCTTCTATTAGTCTCTGGATACTGGCTTTTGGGAGATCATTTGTAGGAGGGCGTAAGAGAAATTTTTTTGGTTTACTTTGTGTAAGGATGGGTGTCATTCTTCCAGGGACCATGGGACCTGCCTAATGGCCACCGTGTAATCAATCCTGGGCCAGAAGAGCCAGCCAGTCAAGGTCTCTGTGAGTGCCACTGTGAAGAGCCATTAATTTTTATTTTAAAAATTTCCTAATAAGGGCCGCCTGGGTGGCTCAGTTGGTTAAGCAGCTGCCTTTGGCTCAGGTCATGATCCCAGCGTCCTGGGATCGAGTCCCACATTGGGCTCCTTTCCCCACAGGGAGCCTGCCTCTCCCTCTGACTCTGCCTGCCACTCTGCCTGTGCTAGCGCTCGCTCTCTCTCTGACAAATAAAAAATAAAATCTTAAAAAAAAAATAATTTCCTAATAAAGTTTCTTTAGCCATTAAAAAAAAAAAAAAGATTCGACTGTGGGGATGCCTGGCCAGCTCAGTTGGTGGAGAGTGCAACTCCTGGTCTCAGGGTTGTGGAGTGTAAAAAGCCCCACACTAGGTGTAGAGATGACTGGAAAAAAAAAAAAAGTCTTTAAAAATAGGTAAATAAAAATTCCTTTCTAAATTTCATAGATCTTCTGAACGTGAAAGGCTCTATCACTTAAAAGGATGCGGTGCTGTTCAAGGGCTACAAATCCTTCGCTCTGTGTGTGTGTGTGTGTGTGTGTGTGTGTGTGTAGGATACTTCTGTTAAGGGTTACTGCCCAGAAATGCCTGAAGCTGGCAAAGCCTAACTATAGCAGAGAGAGCTGTTCCATGCACCCCAAGGGAATCTCAAGAAAGAGCGGTCTGCATACTTCAAATCCAGAGATTAGGGGAGTGCTGTCTGCAAATCTTGTAGGGAAAGGAAGTTAAACAGGCAAATGGGGCTAGATTTTTTTTTTTTTAAAGCTTTTATTTATTTATTTGACAGACAGAGATTGTAAGTAGGCAGAGAGGCAGGCAGAGAGAGGAGGAAGCAGGCTCCCCGCTGAGCAGAGAGCCGGACGCGGGGCTCGATCCCAGGAATCCGAGATCATGACCTGAGCCGAAGGCAGCGGCTTAACCACTGAGCCACCCAGGCGCCCCAAATGGGGCTAGATTTTAAGGGGAATTTTCACTGGATGTGGGGACTGATTTGCCAATCTAATTTTTGTTCTTTTACCTTGTCAATGGAGTCTCTAGTGGCATGGAGAACAAAGGCAGAAGAAATGTGGAAAGAATTAAACTTCCCTACAACTTCCCTCCTCTTCACAAGTACTTAAGACAGGTGGAATAGTCTTCCACCAGGAACTCAACTGCCTCAATATTGGCCAAAGGCAACCTGTAAGTCTTCATAAATGTATGAAAATCCCTTCAGAAACTTCCCCAAGATACCTGTTGGCAATCACCCTCCAAGCAAAAGGGGCACTGGTACATTCTTATCTGAAGGGTCTCGCTGACTGGGAAACACAGGCAGAAAAAAAATTATCAAATTTCCTTATCCACTGACAAACCCTTAAAACAGGCAGAGTGATATTACTCTAGAGACTCAACTACCCCCACTTTAAGGCTTTGCTAAGTCAAAGGGCAATCCTAGTCTGAGTGACCCTTACCCCCAGGATCCTGTAAAGTCCACTTTAACAATTCTTTTGGAGGGGCACCTGGGTGGCTCAGTGGGTTAAAGCCTCTGCCTTGGGCTCAGGTCATGATCTCAGGGGTCCTGAGACAGAGGCCCGATATGCATGCATCGGGCTCTCTCTGCTCAGCAGTGAGCCTGCTTCTCCCCCTTTCTCTTCCTGCCTCTCTGCCTACTTGTGATCTGTCAAGTAAACCTTTAGAGAAAAAAAAGGTTCCTTTGGAAAACACTCTCTCTAAATCCTCCATCCCCCAACTCCCTCCCAACTTGCAAGCATATAATGATCACTCCTCACTGTCCAGGGGCAGCAGCTCTTTCTGCTCACAGGTCCTGTCCCCATGCTTTACTAGACCACCTTTTGGCACCAAAGATGTCTCAAGAATTCTTTCTTGGTCTTTGGCTCCCGACCCTCACCCCACTGAACCTCACTTACATTCTAAGACTTCATCATCATGGCTAAGGTATTACTAGACAGGAGTCAATGATTTTAACAGCAGCTAGCCTCCCTCTCTCAAGGTCCTGCAAACCTTGCTCCCGAATTCCTTAGAGACAACCCCTCCCAACTTAGATCAGCACTCAATGACCCCAGTGCAGCTTTTCCTGCCCAGGGGTCCTGTCCCCATGCTTTAATAAAACCACCCTTTTTTTACACTGAAGATGTGTCCAGAATTCTTTTGACTGTTGGCTCTCAGACCCCATCGCATCGCATCACCGAAGGTTAGCTGTTACCAATTCAGAACTCTCCGTAAAGAATGTTTAAGCATATCTATTTACGGGGTGCCTGGGTGGATCAGTGGGTTTAAAGCCTCTGCCTTTAGCTCGGGTCATGATCCCAGGTCCTGGGATCGAGCCCCGATGTGGGCTCTCTGCTCTTCGAGAGGAGCCTGCTTTCTCCTCTCTCTCTGCCTACTTGTGATCTTGGTCTGTCAAATAAGTAAATAAAATCTTTAGAAACAAAACAAAAAAGAGTACCTATTTACTTAAATACAGCCAATTTAAAGGATCTATCATCTGGCTATTGGTGGATAGGATCTTATTAATTTCAGTAGTGATTCAAACCGGTAAGCTTTTTAATGGCTTAACTAGGAACCTAAGCAGCTTCCAGGGAAGACACAGATGACACACAGTCCCCATGACCCAAGATTATTTCCCCAAAATAATCTAAGAAAGCAAAGACCTCCTTTGCATAGGTGGTAAGGATGTCTCTGGTCTCCTACAAAATTGAGATGCCTCCAGTTACAGACCCACTGATCTGTGACACCAGGCAGGCACTAACTGGAATGGGACTTTTCCAGCACTGACCCTTTAGAGAACAAAATGCCCCTTATTAAGCTGGGACTTCTTATGAAACTTTCCCGAGGTGTCACAGCTGGACTGAGTGTGCTTTTTGTTAATGGTGTCCAAGATCCCCAGCCTATCTGGGGTACTCTACCTGGGTACCCAAGGCACACCCCAGTAACTGCACTGTCTGGATGTTGGAAACCAGAGAGATAATGTTCTCACTGGTCACCAAGGCAAGCTCTTAGGGCACAGAACATGACAAAAGGAAAAACTGCATCTGGCTTTTATACAGGGACTCATCACAGCAGTTTGTCCAAACATGCTGGTCTGGTGAGAACCAGAAACTGAAAAAATGAGACTTCTGGGATCTGCCCTATATGCCTGCCCTATGCTCATTCCTTTTTATGAACAAAGAACAAAGACAACACACACCAATGAAGACCATCTCTGGGAGAAAATAATCAGCAAACAGAGGGTGCTGCCAAATTTTTCCCATGAGTTGCAAAGCCCAAGGAGCTAATCCCTAGTATTTTCTCTTGCTAATTGAAATTTATAGAGTACAAAAGACTCTTGTTCCATTAGACTCTGCAGAGATTCCAGAAAGCTCACACCATGTGTTTAAAAAAAAAAAAAAAAAAAAAATCCTACCTTCTGCTAGCTCTATTATCAGATGTCCCAGGATCTCAGTGGTGGCAGAGTCTGGGACCAGCTTTGGCCCAGCAAAATATCCTACCCACTATGCCAGCTACTGGGAGGGAAAATTCTTCCTCTACCCTCAAGTTCTTCCCGCTGGACAAAGAATTCAATTTACAAGAGACAGGAAAGGAGGAAAAAACCCAAACCTTTGTTATAAAGCCCAATAAGGAAATTGGGAAATTGACCAAAAAATGACACAGGCAGGGAGTTTTTACACATTTTGGGGGGGGGGGGGACGCCGTAAGTTTGTGAGGAATATACAGGGTAAGGAAAAAAATACATGCGGGGCTTGATCCCAGAATCCTGAGGTCATGACTGGAGCCCAAGGTAGGTAAATTAACCCACTAAGCCACAGGGACCACGCAAATGCCCCTGGTATTGTCCTCCATAGGTAGCACTAGTTTACACCAATCTGTTAAGTGTCTTTTTCACCAAAAACGGTGACCCGGGGTTCCATGGGGAAATTTCAATGAAGGCTGTAGGGCTGTCAGGAGTCCCCGGGGCCCAGCTTTCCTGGAGAGTTCTTGGGCGGATGGGGAAGGACGACCAGAGGACGGGGGCATCTGAAGTTTGGCTAATACCTATTCAGAGAGGGGCACTCCCTCTTCCAGTGTCCCTCTCGTTTGCAGTAGGCACACTGGTTCGGTCCTACGATTGGGTGGCCTCTGGATCCCGAATTTGCGGGCCTCGGGTTTCTTACTCTGGGACCAGCACCAGGCTGGTGTGCACCCTGGTGAGGGTCTGACAACACCTGCCTCAACACATCCGCCAGCAAGGCTGCCTCCTGCCGCATCCTGCGCTCTTTCTCTTTCTGCCGGACCTTGTCTCGGTTTCGGAAAACATCGAAAGCAATCTCAACCAACTGATTTGTGGGCATTCCTGAAGCCCCTCTCACGCTTTGCAATTTCCTGTAAATGTCAGGGGCAGCTTGCCTTATGAAGGTTTCATTGACCATGTGTACATTCTCTGGAGCTTCCGGATCTATATCCACATACTGCCGATAAGCCTTAAATATTCTTTCCCTGTACTCAAAGGGGTCCTCGTCAGGCTTCTGTCTAACCTGCAGAACTTTATTGAGGCTTCTTTGTTTAGGGACTCCATTCTTAAGACCACTCAGGATGCAGCTCCGGTAATGCTCCAGCCTGTTTCTATCCCACTCATCGTGGGGGTTCCATCGAGGGTCGGTGGTGGGGATAGCCAGGTCTCCAAGGGCTCTCACCGGATTATAAGGAGCTTCCTCGTGCATCTTATCGGCTTCAGCACGAGCCTGTTCTAGGATCAAGCTACGTTCCTCTGGTGTGAGGAAGAACTTTAGGAGGGTCTGAATATCTGCCCATGTTGGATTATGGATAGCAAAAATAGAGGCAAAAAAATTCTTCATTCCAATAGGGTCATCTAAGTAAGGAGGCATCTTGATTTTCCAACTCAGCAGGTCAGAGGTGGAAAACTGGGAACGCACGAAGATGAAACCGCTTAGCTGCTGGTTCCCATAACCCCCACCGATCAGCACCTCATTCAGGGGCGATCTTCCTGCCTGAATTTGGGTGGCCCTCTGGTCCAACGAGGTATCCTGGCAGGTTGGAGACCTATAGACCACTACAGGTCCTCCGGAATCTGGAGAAGGGGTTGGAGCTGGGGCCCGAGGTGCCGAACGTCGGGGGACAAGGTCCCCAGCAGTTCCAAGGGGAGGTGGCCCAGTGGTAGTCTTTAACTGCGTGGGTAATGAATTATCTTCCTTATTACGAGAATCAAGGGAAGTTTCCTCCTTTTGGGGACTCTTTGGCACCCAAATCATGTATTTTATCTGAATTTCCTCATTCCAGTATAATAACATAAAAGATCGTACATAGCATATCTCAGACCATTTTTTCTCCCTTTTGCAAAATAACTCCAATTGCAAGATAGTATTGTAATTTAAGGAACCATTCTGAGGCCATTTTTCTCCCGAACCCAAGGAATACAGTGGCCAGACAGTATTACAGAAAAATATCATCTTTTTCTTAGTGATGAAGTCACCCGCGAACAATGCCCAATTCCTAAGGATGCAACCCAAGGGAGTATACTTTGGGACTGAATTCTTATTTCCCATTTTATCTCCGAATTATTTAAATTAACTCTCAGCAAGTCACACAGAGCCGCTCTCACACGGGTTTTCCAAGAAATCCAATTAGCCAAGAGACCCTCTGTGAGTGTAACCCCCCGGTTTTCCTTTCTAAGAAAGGGAAAACTCCTTACCCAAAGCCTCTCGGTTGAGGTCAAACACGAAGAAAATTACCGGCAGTCAGTCATCTGTACGTTCTCACTCTCCGAAAGGATGTCTTCAGAACCCCAAACAAGTTTCTCTCCCCGAAGTTAAAACCGGAAAGCAGCGAAGGCTCACTCTGCCGATCGGAGGGAGTTCGGAATCCAGACCCCCGACTGGGGGCTAAGGTAACGCAGTTGGATTCAGAGTCCCTTCGCGGTTGCGGAATTTGTTACCGGGCTGAAAAGTTTATTTGCTGGCGTGCAACGGAAAGTCGCACTCCACACCACCAGGCTTTTGCAGAAAAAAGGGTTGTTGTAAAGCTGCCAAGCACGAAAACAGGAAGCTGGCTCAAAAATCGGACTTCCCCTCTGGTTTGAGAACACGCTTCTTTAATCACAGGGGTTGGAAGTTACATATTGATGAAGAGGGCGGGGGAAACTGACTATTCAAGAGGAAGGAGGGAGCAAGCGCTTTGAACAAAGGTAGAGGCAACAGACCTTACACGTTTATGTTGGGTGGAGACTTGACATTAAAATGAGGCAAAGGGGGGGACGCCTGAGTGGCTCAGTAGGTTAAAGTCTCTGCCTTTGGCTCCCATTATGATCCCAGGGTCCTGGAATCGAGCCCCTGCATTGGGCTCCCTGCTCAGCGGGGAGCCTGCTTCACGGTCTCTCATCTCTTTCTTCCTACTTGTTACCTCTGTCAAACAAATAAATAAAATCTTAAAAAAAAGAAAATGAGGCCATCAGGTGGTCACGGTCACCTATAGGACAGGGAGATGGTTGTGCGGATCTTCCGGGGACGGGTGTAAACTGAATGGGGTCTTAGACCAGATGGGACTGTCTTGCTTGTTTATAGGCTGAACCTTATCTGAAAAGAAGCAGGGGCTGACCAGAGAGAAACAGGTCTTTGAAAAACAAGCTTTAAGTTTTCTGCTTGTCTCAGGGAAGCCTGGCTGTCTCAGTTGGTACTGTTGGCGGAAGACCAACAAGACCTGCAAGAGACCAAGTGACACTCAGAGAAGAGAACTCGGATTTATTTTACCCCAGCCGACCCAGCTGAGCTCGTGACCCAAGTTCTGGCCCCCCCTGGGGAATGTGGTTACAGGGCTTTTGTAGGGACTTCGGGAAGTCAGGTTCCAAGGCCAGTTCTGACTGCTGGTGGGTGGGTTTGAACTTGGGGAACTGGGGGTACTGGGGCTGCTTTGGTCAAGAACAGTAGTGCAGGGAGCCTGTGGTGGAAAGCCTGTTTACAGGAGCAGAAAGGGCTGGTTATGGTTATCTCTAACTTATAGTTAGTAACTTTGTGTCTTCTGGGTCCTCCTGGCCTAGGCTATCTCAAGACCTTGAACATTATTTTATTTCATTTTTTAAAAGATTTTACTTATTTGACAGAGAAAGAGAGCACAAGCAGGCTCCCCATTGAGCAGGGAGCCCAATATGGGACCGGATTCTGAGATGCCTAAATTATAACCATTACCGCTATTTCTGCTTCTGTACCTTCGCTTGCTAACCCATGAGGAGATGGAAAAATACCAGCAGACTTTCTATAGGCACTCTGTAACCACACATCCCCTGCCCAGAATTGAACCTGACAGAATGACTGCTCCCGGACCCCCCATCCGGCTCTGGGTGCAAGAGATAACAACCATCTGGCGCCCCGCAGCTTGACAGGAAGACCTCGGCCAATCCTGAGATGACACATACCCTGGTGGCACCAACTAAGCAGTGTGAAGAATGACAGCCCTTTGACCTAACCAAAATCTGTTCCCAGCCTTTTCCCGCTCTGTAGCGTGCCAGTCAGATTATAGAGTTGCTTGCTGTTTGATTTTCCCGCGGTATGTGGTGATTTGTTACAAGATACTATGATGTATGCTAAGTCCCTGCCTCCCCCAAAATAGTGTATAAAAGGTGTTGTGATCCTGAGCTCGGGACCTCTTAGTGTCACCATCAACGAGTGCGTGGAGGTCCGGGTTCAAACTCGTAATAAACGACCCTTACTGTTTGGCTTTGACTCTGGACTCTGGTGGTCGTCTTTGGGGGGGGTGTCGGAATTTGGGCACAACAATTCCAGGACCCTGGAATCATGACCTGAGCCGCCCAGGCGCCAGAGCTGGGGTTTTTAAAGGGTGAAAATTCACAGGAAAGCATCTTGTGGTAGTTCAGTGAGGGATTAGATCAGCTGTAATATTTCTTTCCTGAATTGTTTTGCCCCTCCTGGCCTTGCCCTGTCTGGTTTTGGTGTGATAAGCGCCTGGGACTGCAAAACCGTGTTGCCAGATTGCATCAGTCACTTTCCCAGTACAATAGTGGAAGGTATGCATCTTGTGACTGCTCCTAAGTGGCAAACAATGACTATTTTTTGCACACGCAGCCCATTATGTTAGTGACCTCAGGTAGAATAGCATCCCACACACTTTCTCAGTGGCAACTTCATGTTATTTCCTGAGGCCACTTTAAAGGTTTCTTTAAACGGTAACCAAGGAAAAATAAATAAAAAATAAACAGTAACTAAGGGCTACTTAACTCTGATCAGAGGCAGCTGGGAGCCACATATCTCATTGTGGGGCCTGCCAGGGGCTTGTATTCCTGGTTTTGATGGGGCAGAAATTTTTATACTTTTTTTTTTAAGATTTTTAATTTATTGGGGCGCCTGGGTGGCTCAGTGGGTTAAGCTAATGCCTTCAGCACAGGTCATGATCTCAGGGTCCTGGGATCGAGTTCCGCATCGGGCTCTGCTCAGCAGGGAGCCTGCTTCCCTCTCTCTCTCTCTGCCTGCCTCTCCATCTACTTGTGATTTCTCTCTGTCAAATAAAAAAATAAAATCTTAAAAAAAAAGAAAGATTTTTAATTTATTGGGGCACCTGGGTGGCTCAGCAGGTTAAACCTCTGCCTTTGGCTCAGGTCATGATCTCAGGGTCCTGATATTGAGCCCCGAATTGGGCTCTCTGCTCAGCGGGGAACCTGCCTCCCCCACCTCTCATTTTTCTGTCAAATAAATAAATAAAAATCTTTTAAAAATTTAAAAATCACACTTAAAAAAGATTATTTATTTATTTATTTGGTGGACAGAGATCACAAGTGGGCAGAGAGGCAGGCAGATAGAGAGGGGGAAGCAGGCTTTCTGTCGAACAGACAGCTCGACGCAGGGCTCAATCCCAGGACCCTGGGATCATGACCCGAGCTGAAGGCAGAGGCTTTAACCCACTGAGCCACCCAGGCACCCCAGAAATTTAAAAAAAGATTTATTTTAGGTCTTCTCGGTGGCTCAGTGGGTTAAGCCTCTGCCTTCGGCTCAGGTCATGAGAGCTCTCTCTGCTTGCCTCTCTGCCTACTTGTGACCTCTCTGTCAAATAAATAAGATCTTAAAAAAAAAAAAGATTTTTATTTTGGAGGGGAGGGGGAACTCTCAGTCCATGGAGGGTATGACTCTTGATTGCCGAGTTGTGAGTTCGAGCCCTGCGTTGGGTATACAGATGATGTAAAAAATAAAATCTTTCAAACATTTTTTTTTTTATAAAGATTTTATTTATTTGTCAGAGAGAGAGAGGGAGCGAGAGCGAGCACAGGCAGACAGAATGGCAGGCAGAGACAGAGGGAGGAGAAGCAGGCTCCGTGCCAAGCAAGGAGCCCGATGTGGGACTCGAACCCAGGACGCTGGGATCATGACCTGAGCTGAAGGCAGCTGCTTAACCAACTGAGCCACCCAGGCGTCCCAAAAATAAAATCTTTCAATTAAGGGTTTTATTGTTAAGTCATCTCTACATCTGATTCGGAAGTATCTATATTTATATCTATGTCTACACCACATCTTCTTTATCCTCATCAGTGGATGGACACTTGGGCTCTTTCTGTAGTTTGGCTATTGTTGATAATGCTGCTATATACAGCAGGATGCGTGTATCCCTTTGAATTTGTGTTTTTGTGTCCTTTGGGTAAACACCTACTACTGAAGTTGCTGGCTTGTAAGGTAGCTCTATTTTTAACTTTTTTTTTTTTTTTAAGATTTTATTTCTTTGACAGAGACAGACAGCGAGAGCAGGAACACAAACAGGAGGAGTGGGAGAGGGGGAAGTAGGCTTTCCCTGGAGCAGGGAGCCCAAGGGGGGGGGCTCGATCCCAGGACCCTGGGATCATGACCTGAGCCACCCAGGTGCCCCTATTTTTAACTTTTTGAGCAACCTGCCTACTGTTCTTGAGTGGCTGCACTAGTTTGCTTTCCCACCAACAGTGCAGAGGGTTTCCCCTTTTTCTGCATTCTTGTCACATCTGTTGTTTCCTGTTTGCTAATGTTAGCTGTTCTGACAGGTGTGAGGTGGTATCTCATTGTGGTTTGATTTGCATTTCCTTGATGATCAGTGATGTTAAGCATCTTTTCGTGTATCTGTTGGCCATCTGGAGGTCTTCTTTGGGAAAATGTCTATTCATGTGTTCTGCCCAGTTCGTAACTGGATTATTTGGGTTTGGGGTATTGAGTTTGATAAGTTCTTTATATATTTTGGATACTAACCCTTTATCACATGTGCCATCTGCAAATATCTTCTCCTATTCTGTAGGCTATCTTTCAGTTTTGTTGATTGTTTCCTTTGCTGTGCAGAAGCTTTTTATTTCAATGAACTCCCAAATAGTTCATTTTTGCTTTTGTTTCCCTTGCCTCCAGGGACGTGTCTAGTAAGAAGTTGCTGGGGCACCTGGATGGATCAGTTGGTCAGACATCGAACTCTTGATTTCAGCTCAGGTCTCGATCTCAGGGTTGGGAGTTCAAGCCTCGAGCTGGGCTCCACTCTGGTCACAGAGCCTACTTTAAAAAACAAACAAACAAAAAAATGCCAAGGTCAAAGAGGATGCTGCCTGTGTTCTCTAGAATTTTGATGGTTTCCTGTTGAAGCACAGATTCTAAATTGTAATATAGGTGATTAACAACCTTTTCCTTTATGATTTGGGCATTCTGTGTCTTACTTAAGAACTCTGCCCCTACCCCCAAGGTCATAAAAGTATTCTGTAGTTTCTACTGAAAGTTTTTTCTTTTTCTTTTTTAAAAAAGATTTTATTTATTTATTTGACAGAGAAAGCGAGAGAGCACAAGCAGGCAGAACAGCAGAGAGAGAGGGAGAAGCAGGCTCCCCACTGAGGAGGGAGTCTGATGATGCGGGGCTTGATTCCAGGACCCTGGGATCATGACCTGAGCAGAAGGCAGACGCTTAATGACTGAGTCACCCAGGCACCCCAGTTTTTTTTTTTTTTTTAAGATTTATTTATTTGAGAGAGAGAGCACACGTGGGGAGGAGAGGGAGAAGCAGGCTCTCTGGGGACTTAATCCCAGGACGCTGGGATAGTGACCTGAGCCAAGGCAGATGCTAACTGAGTGAACCAATCAACCGGGCGCCCTCCACTAAAGTTCTTCACATACAGTTATTTAATCCACTTGGGTTAGTTTGTGTGTAGGAGGGGCACCTGGGTGGCTCAGTGGGTTAAGCCTCTTGCCTTCGGTCGGGGTCATGATCTCAGGGTCCTATGGGCTCTCTGCTCAGTGGGGAGCCTGCTTGCCCCCTCTCTCTGCTTGCCTCTTTGCCTACTTGTGATCTGTCAAATAAATAAATAAAATCTTTTTTTTTTTTTAAGAGAGCCCGATGCAGGGCTTGATCCCAGGACCCTGGGATCATGACCCGAGCCGAAGGCAGAGGCTTTAACCTGCTGAGCCACCCAGACGCCCCCAAATAAATAAAATCTTAAAAAAAATTTTTTTGTGTGTAGGACATGAGATAAGGAGCCAATCTGAATTGCAGGTGGGTAGACTGTTCTGGCATCATTGATGTAATAGTCCATTCTTTCCCCACTACGCAGTCATGTGTCAAGTTTAGACTCTACTGTTCTGTTGGTACATCTGCCTGGTGCTATAATTTTCAATGATGCTGCTTTATAGAAAAGCTTGATACCTTTGTCTATGAGTCTTACCATCTTGATCTTTGTCTTCAGAAGTGTCTTTGCTACTCTGGACTCTGTTCCTTTCTGTAAGTTTTACAACTGGTTGATCAAATTTGAAGAAATTTCCTGCTCAGGGCGCCTAGCTGGCTCAGTCAGTGGAGCATGTGACTCTTGATCTCAGGCACCTGAGTTTAAGCCCTACGTTGGGCATGGGGCCTACTTTAAAAATCCTGTTGGAGTTTTGATTGGGATTACATTTCAGTTACAGATCTACTTGGGAGAGAAATGACATCTTCATGATATCAGCATTTTACCATAAACATAGTATATTTTTCCACTTACTGAGGTCAAGTTAATGCCTTTCAAAACACTATTATAACTTCCTCCATGAAAGTAATGTGTATCTTTGCTCAGACTCAGCCCTTCTAATGTTTATGGGCCCTACCCCTGGGGTCTCAGGTAAGCTACACGTTAACTTTTACCAAGGTCAGAATGACTTGACCAAACTTCAAAACATGGGGGCTCTATTTCTGTCCAGAGCACGCACTGTACATCTACTTTGTTGACAAATAACAACAACATAAAAAAAGACAAAAAAGAAGAACCCTCTTGGGGGCACCTGGGTGGCTCAGTCAGTTGGGTGTCTGACCCTGGATTTCAGCTCAGATCATTATCTGGGGCAGGTGGGGGTGGGTCCTGGGATCCAGTCCTGCATCAGGCTCTGCACTTAGCAGGAAGTCTGCTTCTCTCCCCCTCTTTCTCCATCTCCCTCTGCCCATCACTACCCCCACATGTATCCTTCTTAAAAAAAAAAAAAAAATCTTAAAAACAAAACAAAAAAAAGCCCAACAACTCATTTCAAATGTAAGTAATAAGACCTCCTTGAAATCCCATGAGACTGAAGTCATTCAGCCTTATACAGAATCAAAGCTTAAGATAAGGTCTTTAACTTTCTGAAATGTCTTTTGTCCAATGATTTGTAACTTTTTATGTAAAAACAAAAACAAAAACGAATAAAACCCTACACCGAATGTTTCTTCCCTGGAGCACTCTCTTCCTTGTGAAGATCAGGTATCTTGGGCGACTGTCCTCATTTGGGCTCAAATAAATCTTTCAGAGATTCTAAAAGGTTTCTTCATTTTGCAGCAACAATATATTTTATAAATACCTGCTTTTTGCATTTGTATTTTACATAGTGAAGGCAGTATCTTTTTTTTTTTTTTTTTAAGATTTTATTTATTTGACAGACAGAGACCACAAGCAGGCAGAGAGGCAGAGAGAGAGGGGGAAGCAGAGAGCTCCCCGCTGAGCAGAGAGCCCGAGACTCGGGGCTCAACCCCTGAGATCATGACCTGAGCTGAAGGCAGAGGCTTAACCCACTGAGCCACCCAGGCACCCCGCCTTTTTTTTTTTTTTAAAGAAGATTTTGACAGAGAAAAAAACAGGGCACAAGCAGGGGTAGCTTCAGAGGGAAAGGAGGAAGCAGACTCTCCACTGAGCAGGGAGCCCCATGCAGAACTTGATTCCAGGACACTGGGATGATGACCTGAGCCAAAGGCAGATGCTTAACAAATTGGGCCACCCAGGCACTCCATAAGGATTTTACTTTCAAGTAACCTCTACACCCAACATGAGGCTCAAACTTACCACCCCACGGTCAAGAATTGCTTGCTCTACTACCTGAGCCCGCTAGGTGTCCCTCTTGCAGCATTTTAAAGATAGGTTCCACTGTCTTCTGGATTCCTGTGGTGCTTTTGAAGTTAGTTTTCGTAGTGCCAGTGTTTTCTCCCTTCCTCCCTCTGTCTGTCTCAAAATCCTGTCTTTAGTATCCTACAGTTTCATACAGTATGTCTAGGTGTGATTTATTCATTTTGACCCTGCTTGAGATTTGTTGTGTGTTATGGGTTGAATTGTGTCCCCCCAAAAGGTATGTTAAATTACCTCTGAAAGTACTTTTTAACTCCCAGTACCTCTGAGTGTGATTTTATTTTGAAGTATAATTATCACAGATGTAATTTATGTGGGAAAAACTTATGTGGCATAAAACTTACTACCTCCCTACCTCCCGCACTGGCAAGTCCTTGAAACATTCCTCCAGGGACTCAACTGTTTCAATGTTAATACTTTGCTAAGGGCAAAAGGCAATCCTTGCCCAACTGACTCTCCTCCCCCAGGGTCCTGAAAAACTACTTTAAGTAGGCAGAGAGGGAAGCAGGCCCCCTGCTGAGCAGAGCACCCCATGCAGCTTTATCCCAGGACCCCGAGATCATGACCTGAGCAGAAGGCCGAAGCTTTAACCCACTGAGCCACCCAGGAACCCCTGAAAGTCTACTTTAACATATAAAAGTTCTTTTAGAACTTTAATTTTAGAAATCCTTTAGAAAATTCCTTTAGAAATTTCCTTTATAGCTACATGTTGGCAATCACCCTCCAAGCATATGGCTCACCGATATACATCTTCAGGGTCTCATGACTTAGGTTTTGTTAGACGGTAATACATGACCTTTTTCCAACAGCTAGCCCCTCGAGGTCCTGGAAACCTTGCTTCCAAAATTCCTTACAGACTTATGCTCTGCCTAATACCCTTCTAACTTGAAAGTCTATAATGGGCCACTCCTCATGACCATAGTGTAGCTCTTTCTGCCCATGGGTCCTGTCCCTGTGCTTTAATAAAACCACTGTTTTGCACCAAAAAGGTCTCAAGAATTCTTTCTTGGCCATTAGCTTAGAACCCTAATGTCTTCCCTGCATAATTAGATAAAATGCTGTCATACTGGAGGAGGGTGGCCTTTAACCCAGTGTAATGGGGGTCTTGATGAGAACAGAAGGGGGAGAGGATGAGGGGAAGACACACAGAACAACAGGCGATGACTGAGGCAGAGACTGGAGTGACAAAATTTTAGAACATACGTGAGGTTTGGTGGGGTGAGGTCCGGAGCCCATGACCAAGAAAAAATTCTTGAGACATCTTTGGTGCAAAATGGTGGTTTATTAATGCAGGGGAGAGGACCTTTGGGCAGAAAGGGCTGCTGCCCCAGGGTTGAGAGATGGCAGGTTATGTACCATGGGGGTGGGGGAAGTAAGGAAAAGGGAGGTTTCAACAGAACTTTCATAAGCTGAAGAGGACCTACAAGATACTGGATACCAGAGGCCTTGCCATTGCCAAGGTCGTTCTGCCCTTTTCAAAGCAAGCTATTAAGAAAAGTTGGGAGGGGTGCCTGGGTGGCTCAGTGAGTTAAAACCTCTGCCTTCAGCTCAGGTCATGATTCCAGAGTCCTGGGATGGAGCCCCACATGGGGCTCTCTGCTCAGCTGGAAGCCTGCTTCCTCCTCTCTCTCTCTGCCTGCCTCTCTGCCTACTTGTGATCACTTGTCAAATAAATAAATAATATCTTTAAAAAAAAGTTGTGAGATTCCTAAAGAGTGTCACATATGTCCCACCTAGGAGTGTGTGTGGGGGGGGGGGGGTGTTGCAAGTTGTCAGCTCTTGCTTTGTCGTCAGCCAGACTTCTGTTCTCTCATCATTCCCTCCTGAACAATTCTGACCCTTAAATCTTTAAGGTAATTGAAGGTGAAGGTCTCAGCTTCTGTAACATCTTCCTGCTGAACGGGGGTGTAGAGTTGTCCCTACCTTCTTGGGTCAACACTGGTCAGGTGGGGAATGCCTAGGGGAGTTAGGAAAGACAGAGGAAGCTGAATCCAGGGACACTGCTCAGGTGATCTTCCCAAGTGGAAAGGATCATCAGTGGAAGTTATGGCAGTGAAGGAGTTGATGCCAGGTGGGGAGACATGGGAGAAACAGCAAAACATAGTTAGCGTAGCAAAAAGAAAATGAATCTCAAGTAAGTTTTTTGCTAGTTGACAAAAAACCCTTTTCCAGTCTGGGAGTTTAATCAATCATTAAAGGAGAGAGGGACTGTTTAAAGTGCTAACTTGAGTATATCAGAACCCAAGAAATATTTTGTGATAATCTGGAACATAAACATAGTACTTTGTTTTTGTGATTGCACAACTTCCACCTTGTGTAGCAGTTAAAACATTTGATGCTGGGGCACCTGGGTTGGCTCAGTGGGTTAAAGCCTCTGTCTTCGGCTTGGGTCGTGATCCTAGGGTCCTGGGATCGAGCCCCGAGTCAGGCTCTCTGCTCAGCGGAGAGCCTGCTTCCCCCCCTTCCCTGCCTGCCTCTCTGCCTGCTTGTGATCTCTGTCTGTCAAATAAATGAATAAAATCTTAAAAAAAAATTCGATGCCAATGCCATTCTATTTTGTAAAGCTGTTTTACACTTTTGTATTACCATAGCATTTTTTTTAACATAGCATTTTATTTTATTTTGTTTTTTTTTTATAAAGACTTTATTTATTTATTTATTTGAGAGAGAGACAGTGAGAGAGAGCATGAACGAGGAGAAGGTCAGAGAGAGAAGCAGGCTCCCCATGGAGCTGGGAGTCCGATGCGGGACTCGATCCCGGGACTCCAGGATCATGACCTGAGCCGAAGGCAGTCGTCCAACCAACTGAGCCACCCAGGCGTCCCTACCATAGCATTTTAATAGAGAAATGCTACTTCGAGATCAGTTGGGGCTGACCATGTACTTATTAGTAAGAGCTTTCATGTGCCAAATATCCTTCCGTTCCAAAGGGGGAACAAAAGTGAATGTTAGTTGGTCATACCAATGAGACAGAAGGAGTTCACCACTTTTTAAGGTCTGGAAGGTTGGCCAGGTTGGTAATGGTTTTAATAATGCATTCGAGATTCCAGGCAAAACCCAGAATACAGTGTCCTATCTAGCCTGGGGGAAACCATGAACACAGGAGACATATAATCATTGGGTCCCATTAGGAGGCAGTCCTCCAATTTTGGGTTTCTGTAGCTGCAGTCAAGATATCAAGGGCTATTCAGTTTGAAGGGCCATCTTTTTTTTTTTTTAAGATTTTATTTATTTATTTGACAGAGAGAGATCACAGTAGACAGAGAGGCAGGCAGAGAGAGAGAGGGAAGCAGGCTCCCCGATGAGCAGAGAGCCCGATGCGGGACTCAATCCCAGGACCCTGAGATCATGACCTGAGCCGAAGGCAGTGGCTCAATCCACTGAGCCACCCAGGCGCCCTGAAGGGCCATCTTTTAATGTGTAATAAAAGGCAGTCCATTGCTACTTCATAGGGACCAAGGGAGTCCAAATCTAGGGACAATTTTCCTTTATGAAGTTTGTCACTTCGATGGCCTTTTTGCCCAAATCAGTGGCCTGGTGTAAACCCTGTATTACTTTCATTGGTTCCAAAGGTCATATCCTTTGACATCCTTTGAAGTGAATTACAGCTATCTCCTTAAGTAGATGTACTGCCTTAAGAGTAATAAATTTAGGGCTGTATTTGTGGAGTTGTGGCTTGATAATAAACCGCTTTTTTCCAAATTGCTCCATGGACATGTAGGATTAGGAAAGCATATTTGGAGCCAGTATTAGTATTAATTTTTAAGGCTTAGCAATTGCAAAGTGCTAGTGAGCACTATGGCATACCCAGCTTTTCTTATTCTTTTCATGAGAACTATGGTCATCAGTAAACCAACTGTCATTTTTTTAAAGATTTTATTTATTTGAAAGAGAGATAGAGATCACAAGTAGGCAGAGAGGCAGGCAGAGGGGGAGGGAGAAGCAGGCTCCCTGCTGAGCAAGGAGCCGAATGTGGGGCTCGATCCCATCATGACCTGAGCCGAAGGCAGAGACTTTTTTTTTAAAATTTTTAAAAAAGATTTTATTTATTTATTTGATAGACAGAGACTATAAGCAGGCAGAGAAGCAGGCAGAGAGAGAGGAGGAAGCAGGATCCCCACTGAGCAGACAGCCCGATGCAGGGCTCAATCCCAGGACCCTGGGATCACGACCTGAGCTGAAGGCAGAGGCTTTAACCCACTGAGCCTCTGTCATTTGGATTTTTAACAGGGGCATCTTAAATCTGGCCAACTAGATTAAGCAACATCAATAACCTCTGAACAGTTTTTGCTCTATAAAGAGGTACAATGGTCAGGTTCAGGCATATGGGTAACTAGGTTTAAAGTTTGACAAGTTTTAAGTATTATTTCTGGCATATCCGTAAGTGCAGCCCAGTACTTAGTAAGTTGGCTTTCATCATCCATTGCCACTTCCAGTCGGTGCACGGGAGAAGAACGAGGCACAAACACGTCAGCTGCAAGAGAAAGGGAGCAGGGGACAACAGTCAAAAAGACTGCTGCCCCGGGCAAGTCCTCAGTCTCACTTTTATTGGGTAGAAACAATAACCAAAAGAAGAGCCAACGAAGGTCAAACATTAGTCATATGTCTTGTAGACAAACAAGAAGGAGGGCAAAGTTTATAGTTAAACAAGCACATCCAGAGGACTCCTCTAACAAGCAACAGGTGCTTTTGGGAGGAGAAAGGGGAGATAGCAGAAAAGGGAAGCAGGTGGCGTTCTGCCTGAGCGAGCCAGGCATCCCCAGCTGCTCAGCCTCAAGGCCGTATATCGTCCTCTCCCCCAAAGGCCTGTTGCCAGTATGTGTTTTTCTTAAAGCTGTATCTAAATGTGCTTGGTAACTAGTAAAACCTTCCAGGGGTTGTATTTTAAGTAATACGTTGTTCTCAGGGGCAGTTGCAATCCATTAGTGGCCTTTGGTTTCTGAGATAAATCTGGATCTGATGTGACGTGATTATAGTCAGGGACTGTCCCATAGTGAGCTCTGAAGCTCCTTTTATGAGGAGGGCTGTTCTATGCTTCGCTAACTCATTTGTTTGCAACTATAACTCAAAAGAGGTGGCTTCTAGGATAAATATGACTAAGGGATGAAACCATTAAGAAGCCCTTTGAGTGGTCCAGACTTAACAATATCCTGATTATGGAGGATTACTGGCAAGTGGGAGAAAACTTGTCAAGAGGGAAGGGGAGTCCCACATGCATCATCCGATCCAATCATATAGAAAGTCCATAGATAATCCTATGGAGTGGGGTATGCTGGCTTTTAGACAGTTATCCTAGCCCCACAGAATTGGTCAACGTGATAGTAGAGTTATACAATTGTTGAGGAATCAATCCCATTTTTCAGCTGTTTAATAATCATGTGCCATGGGGTTCTGTTATTATCCCCACAGAACAATCAGCAGAAGATTGTCTATATATGAGTTACTGTGGTAATTTCTCTTAAGTTTACTTCTAGTTGTCTAGCTTAGGTAAACAACAAACATTTAAAGACAATCAAATCTAGAATATCCACAAAGTTGTGTTATTAAAACATGTTTCTCTCTAAAATAACCCTCATTTCCAAAGATAGCCAAATTAGTGTAAGGACCTATTTAGCCAAAGCAACTCCATCTTGGTTAAAAGCCATTTTGTTGTTTGTGCAGTAAAACTTAAACTGACCCTGGCCCCCCCACCCCGAAAAACTTACTTAGAAGCAAGTCTGGGAAACCAGTGAAATGTGGTCAGCTAGTTCCTAATAACAGAGCCCAGAATACAAGGATGCTTGATAGCAAGAATGTGACATTCCACCAGGAAACTCCCAATTGTCTTCATGCTGGTAAAAAAACAAACAAACAAACAAAAAAACCACAGCCTTGGCGTGATAGTAACCAGGCCTTCTGTATCTTGACAGTGTTCTTTACCCTGATAGGCCTTCTGAACACCCTCTTTGTCCTCACCCACTGCTGAGCGCACCCCTACTCTGCTTTTAAAAACTCTGACTGTAATCTGCCTTGGGGTCCAAGTCCCTACTCTGCTGTGTTGGGTATACTTGGACCCAAGCTTAAGCTTGTCAAATAAACCCTCATGTGATTGCATCGGTGCTTGGCTCCTTGGTGGTCTCTCAGATGAAAAACTTGGGACGTTAGGACTAATTTATCTGGAAAAAAAAAGCCCAGCTTAAACAGATTTGGCCTAATTGTTTCCATAAGCTCTGCAAGAACAGTGAGTGATCATACAGATCTTTTATAATCTGCTTTGCTGGAGCTTCTTATAAGCAATCTCTAGGTTGAACTTTTAGTAGCCTCTACAGGCCAGAAGCCAAGCCAAGTTACTTGCCATCAGACATGCCTGCAATACCTGAGGATTTGGGCAAATTCTTCTTCCTGAGGTCTCCAAAGTATCCTGAGGTTCCTGCACCTGCCAGGAAGTGACATTCTTTACTCAACTGGTGAGGCTGCTGGGAACTCTGTAAGGGAGGTAGCAGGCCAACGGTTCCAAGGGGCTTTATGGCTCCAGGTTTTCTGAAGTCAACCTTAGTTCCTTAAAGCTGTCTGTCATATCTGAGTCTACATGTCTTTCTCAAATATGACATTCCAGTCAAAGCCTTGGTAAAATAACCAGTGTTTCCAATGGTGTCCTAAAAGTTAGGAGGAGAACAGATTCTTATTACACTGTTGCAAATGACTGATTGCCATGGAAGAATACTTACTGAGACCTTTCGAGTTTCAGAGGGTTCAGATAGAGAGAAAAGTTGAATGCTTTGATTTGTTTACAAGTCAAATGAGTATTTTTACATTTCTGTAAGTCACTGACAACCTAAGTACAATTTTTCTTAGTCTGGAAGAGTAAACATTAGAAAATGAGCAACGTCTAAAATAAGAGACATAACACTATAATCTTACAGTTCTGTTAGTCCCATGTTACTAATTCTGGTTTAGTTTGGATACAGCTTTTGTTAGTTCTGGAAATTCTTACCCATTTCAGTTCTGATCTTAAAGATACTGAATACCTGTGTTGTCCTCAAAGCCCTTTTTATGAATCTCCTTTAAGATAAAACTAATTTTACAAGAGAATTAGAATAATTATAAATGACAAAAAGACTCAGAAATGAACATTGTTAATGATCTGATTCCAGTTCACTATGATACTGTAGACAAGGAAACTCAAGTTATCCTGGGACCCATTGACACATTAACACTTCAATAATTACAATATCAAATGGTGATCTATCAAAACATTAAAACTTGGGGTGCCTGGGTAGCTCAGTGTGTTAAAGCCTCTCCCTTCAGCTCGGGTCATGATCCCAGGGTCCTGGGATCGAGCCCTGCATCAGGCTCTCTGCTCAGCAGGGAGCCTGCTTCCCTTCCCCTCTCTCTGCCTGCCTCTCTGCCTACTTGTGATCTCTGTCTGTCAAATAGATAAATAAAATATTAAAAACAAAAACACCATTAAAACTTTAGGAAATACACAGAATCCCTAGAATAGTTATAGCCTTTACCCAAATGTAACCCAAGGTTTATTTTTTTTTTTTTTTAGCTGAACTTCCTGAGTAACTTAGCATACCAAGAAAAAGCATAATGAGTTAAAGAGATTTCATTTATGATTTAAATCTTGTCAACATTTGCCAAAATCTTATAAAGGTTTTTTAAAAAGATTTTATTTATTTATTTGACAGAGAGAGATCACAAGTAGGCAGAGGGAAGGGTAAGCAGGCTTCATGCTGAGCAGAGAGCCTGATGTGGGGCTTCATCCCAGGACCCTGAGACCATGATCTGAGCTGAAGGCAGAGGGCTTAACCCACTGAGCCACCCAGGAGCCCCAAATCTTACAAAGTTCTAAAGCACATGCCTAAATATAATTAGGGATGTTAAAGACCTGATATGGGCAAAATGTGGAAAATAGTTTTTCTGGACAGGCAAAGAGGAAACTGTTCATTTTATTGCTGACAGATTATTAATTTAAGAATACTGTCTTTTTGAACAGAGAGAATTTCAATCTCATATCAAGTCACTTTAAAGATTTTATTTATTTATTTGTCAGAGAGCGAGTGAGCGAGAGCGAGCACAGGCAGACAGAGTGGAAGGCAGAGTCAGAGGGAGAAGCAGGCTCCCTGCGGAGCAAGGAGCCCGATGTGGGACTCGATCCCAGGACGCTGGGATCATGACCTGAGCCGAAGGCAGCTGCTTAACCAACTGAGCCACCCAGGCATCCCCCAAGTCACTTTAAAACCCATTTGTTTTAATCTTAGTCTGTCCTGACCACACCAAAGATTCCTTTTTCTGAAGATTTCCCTTCACAAACCATCTAACTTTCTTTTGCATTCAGATTGTGTCCCAAGCCATTTCTTTCCAAACAACCATCTCATTTAGTAGGACAAAATTACTTTTTATCTTTAACAAAATGTGTTCCCATTCCTTATCTTTCTTACGTATCTACTTTTCCACATAGAATTGTTTCCCTTATTTCCATTAGTCTTAGTTACAGTTAGAATTTTGTATTCTTAGAATACCTTAGTCTCTAGTCAGTTAAGTATTTGTGGAGACCAAGAAAAATAAGGCTGTACCCACCTTGAGTCCAGCCCTCACATAAGTACAGCCATCTTGACAAAGCAAGAGCTGGCACCTTGCACCCCCTCTCCACCCGCTCCCCTCAGTAATATGTGTGACATTCCTCAGGCACCCCTGGCTGCCCTAAAAGAAAAACAAATAGTTAACTTGCTGAAATCACAATCCTGCAAGACAGGAGTCTCCCTTGGTTTACAAATGTCCCAGTGCTAAATCTCACTAACAAGGACACTTGATAGGAGGAATGTGACATTCCACCAGGAAACTCCCAACTGTCTTCATGTTAGTGCCTCATTAGAGGGAAAAATGGCCTTGGCTTGATAATAACCAGGCCTCCAATATCCTGACAGTCTTCTTTCCCCTGATACCCCTTTCTGAACACCTCCTTTGTCCTCACCCACTGCTGAGTCCACCCCTACTCTGCCTTTAAAAACTCAGACTGTAGTCTGGTTCGGGGTCCAAGTCCCTACTCTGCTGTGTCGGGTATACTTGGGCCCAAGCTTAAGCTTGCTGAATAAACCTTCATGTGTTTAACATTGGGGTTGGCTCCTTGGTGGTCTCTCAGATGTGAAAACTCAGGCATAACATGTTGGTTTGTTTTTTTTTTTTTAAGATTTTATTTATTTATTTGACAGAGAGAGATCACAAGTAGACAGAGAGGCAGGCAGAGAGAGAGGAGGAAGCAGGCTCCCTGCTGAGCAGAAAGCCCGATGCGGGACTCGATCCCAGGACCCTGAGATCATGACCCGAGCCGATGGCAGCGGCTTCACCCACTGAGCCACCCAGGTGCCCCAGGCATAACATGTTAATCAATTGGGAACTGTTACAACAGAATTCTTTAGATGGCAAATTTGTGAATCAGTTAAACACAAAACATGTTTACCAACAGATTTAAATATTCTTAGTTTCTTTGCAGTTAGTCAAAAGTGTAAACCTATGTCCAGTGATCAGTGACTAAGCATTTAATTCTATTTGAAAGACCTAGATGTCCAATGAATTTAATTCATCATCCAAGCAAACCTTGGAGGGGCGCCTGGGTGGCTCAGTGGGTTAAAGCCTCTGTCTTTGGCTCAGGTCATGATCTCAGGGTCCTGGGATAGAGCCCCATATCGGGCTCTCTGCTCAGCAGGGAGCCTGCTTCCCTTCCTCTCTCTCTGCCTGCCTCTCTGCCTACTTGTGATCTCTGTCAAATAAATAAAATCTTAAAAAAAAAAAAAAAAAGAATAGTTGAGAGATTCCTAAAGAGTGTCACATATGTCCCACCCAGGAGTTGCAGGGTTTCAGCTCTTGCTTTGTCCTCGGCCAGCCTTCTGTTCCCTCATCGCTGGGATGGAGCCTCGAGTCAGGCCCCCTGCTCAGTGTGGAGTCTGCTTCTCTCTCTCCCCCTCCCTTCTGCTCTCTTCTCTCTGGCTCACACTTTCTCTCTCAAATGAATAAATTAGAAATCTTAAAAGAAAAAAAGTAAATTTCTGTGGATTAAGCCATATAGTCTGTTGTACTTCATTACACTGGCCCCAGGAACTTAATACATTGTGTTTCCTAAATTTGAGAATTCATGTCTTTCATTAATTTGCCAAATTCTCAGCCTCCATATCTTTAGTATTACCTCTTTTCTTTCCTCCTCCTCTCTCGTTCTGGAACTTCAGTTGGGCATATGTTAGACCTCATTCTATGATCCTCTCTTTTAACTTCTCTTTTGTAATTTTAATATTTTTCTCTCTGTGTGCTACTTCCTGAGTGACTTCTCAGATCTTTTACTTCCTTAATTCTCTTGTCAGCTATTTTTGTGTTCACTTACCATGTTTTGTTTTGTTGTTTTTTTTTAATTTCTGGAAGTCCTCATTTAACCAACTGAGCCACCCAGGCGCCCTGGAAGTCCTCATTTAAAACAAAGATTTATTTTTTATTTTAAAAATATTTTATTTATTTATTTGAGAGAAAGACAGTGAGAGAGAGTATGAGCGAGGAGAAGGTCAGAAAGAGAAGCAGACTTCCCGTGGAGCTGGGAGCCCGATGTGGGACTCGATCCTGGGACTCCAGGATCATGATCTGAGCTGAAAGCAGTCGCTTAACCAATTGAGCCACCCAGGCGCCCCTAATTTTTATTTTTTAAAGATTTTGTTTATTTATTTGAGAGAGAAAGAGAGCACAAGCAGGGGGAGTAGGAGAGGGAGAAGCAGGCTCCCCATTGAGCAGGGAGCCCAACATTGGTAAGGATCCCAGGACCCTGGGATCATGGCCTGAGTAGAAGACAGACACTTAACCGACTGAGCCACCCAGGTAACTGTGAAAGTTATTTTTAAGTAATCTCTACATGGGGCTCAAACCCATAACCCTGAGATCAAGAGTTGCACAGTCCACCAATAGAGCCAGCTAGGCTCCCCTAGAAGTCCTATTTTGTTCTTTTTCAAGTCTCCCATGTCATTTCAATAGCCTTTCATTCCTTGCTCTTGTTTTAAAGTTTATTTATTCATGGGGTTTTTTGGGTGGCTCATTCAAGTTAAATGTCCAACTCTTGATTTCAGCTTAGCTCATGATCTCAGGGTTGTGAGATGGAGCCCTGTGTGGGGGTTTGCTCTGGGCATGGAGCCTGCTTAAGATTCTCTCTCTCCCTCTTCCTCCCCTACCCTGCCCCACTCTATCTTTCAAAAAATTTTTAAATTATTTTTTTAGAAGTCTTTTCTTCATCTTCCCCACCCCCCGCCCCCGAGGGGAAAAGGTGATTTAATACCCACAAATCCCCTCCATCCCCAAGTAATTACATTCTGGGATTTCAGCATTTCTTCCAATTCTGAACCTTCTGGTCCCCCCCTCCCCTTATGAGAGGAAAGTTAAAGTAGACCTAAGGCCATCGAAAACAAAAAAAGTTGGGCAATAGCTCCTCCCTTGTTTGTCTTTTTTTTACTGTCATGAAACTGTCTTTCTGTGTGTCCTCTAATCCAAACACCCATCCACTGCCACTTACAAAGTGAAGGATATAAAGTAAGTTGTATTGACCATTTCAGTGAGCAGATTTTGTGAAATGCCTTCTGCTTTAGCCCTTTAAGTTTATCACATTTTGTTGGCTTCTGACATTCCACTTTCCTAGATTATAAGCAAGATCTGTTTATGGTTTTTTTTTTTAATGTCATTTGTTTTTAAAATGTGCCAATGCCTGTACATTAACAAGATTTATTTTTAATTTAATTTAATTTATTTATTTGACAGACAGAGATCACAAGTAGGCAGAGAGGCAGGCAGAGACAGGGGGTAAGCAGGCTCCTGCTGAGCAGAGAGCCTGATGTGGGGCTGGATCCCAGCACTCTGAGATCATGACCTGAGCTGAAGGCAGAGGCTTAACCCACTGAGCCACCCAGGTGCCCCCATTAATGAGATTTCTTAAACAAAACTGTATAAGACTGTTAATTTGTTGGTCTTTTGCAGGGTCTTTGATGTATCTCTAGTGTATTACAACTGGGCCATTAATCTCATCACTTCATCAACATTAACTCATTCATTTTCATGACACTGCTAAGGAATCAGCTGTTTCTTTTCTTTCCTTTTTTTTTTTTTTTTTTTTTTTTAAGATTTTTTTCATTTATTTGAGAAAGAGAGAGAGCATGAGCAGGTGGAGAGGGAGAAGCAGACTCCCAGCTGAGCAGGGAACCTGACTTGGGGCTCGATGCCAGCACCTTAGGACCATGACCCAAGCTGAAAGCAGATGCCCAACCAACTGAGCCACCCAGGCGTCCAGGGAAAGAACTTTTGAGAAAGTATGTGAGTTCCTCCTGTATATCTACAAAAGCTTTATTCACTCTGTTGACTTTTTTCATCATTCATGATGTTTATTTTCTGAAGATTAGTGATGACTGGTTTTGCTTTGCTTTTAGACATCAAGTTGTTTTGGCTGGCTGTATGAAATATGTTCTTCTGACCTCTTAGTTTATCCTTAGCCATTGTCTTCAATACTCTTGTGCAGCAACTCACACTCCAGATGACGCCATCCACATGCACAGATCTTGAGACCTTTTTAAAAAGATTTATTTATTTATTTGAGAGAGAAAGAGAGAGGTCAGGGGGAGGGCAGAGGGAGAGAGAATCTTCAAGCAGACTCCCCCATTGAGTGTTGAACCCAAGGCTGTGTTCTATCTCAGGACCCTGAGACCATGAACCTGATCTGAAACCAAGAGTAGCTGGTGGTTTAACCCCCTGAGTCAGCCAGAATCCCCTCCTTGCTCCTGTTCCAAACCCCATCTCCTATTTTTTTTTTAATATTTTATTTATTTATTTGACAGAGAGAAATCACAAGTAGTCGGAGAGGCAGGCAGAGAGAGAGAGAGAGGGAAGCAGGCTCCCCGCTGAGCAGAGAGCACGATGCGGGACTCGATCCCAGGACCCTGAGATCATGACCTGAGCCGAAGGCAGCAGCTTAACCCACTGAGCCACCCAGGCGCCCCCCCATCTCCTATTTTGTTAAAATATTTCAGCATGCTTATTGTCCTCTATATTTTATAATTCCAATCTCTGAAGGGTCCTTTTATCTCACCATGACTCTTACTCAGACTGGCTTATTTCTCCTGGGGACCCTGACTTGGAAATGAGGTAAAGAAGCATCTAGATTTTATGGGTGAGGGTCCTGTGAAGCCTGGCTGGGGAATGGGCAATGCCTTCTAAAAGGATTTATATTGGCTTCAGAAAACTGCCTTTAAAGTGAAGTCTGTCTGAGACCATTAAAAGTTCACTTGTCAGTTTGGGGTTTTCTGGCTTGTTCAAGGAGTATATAAGGAAACCCCAAACCCATGAGGGCAAGGCTTGGGCTACAAGTTCTCAGGAGAGACTTGTCTGTTTCTATCAAAAGTCCAGGCCCAGACACACAGTTTCCCTGTTGCCTGCTTCCATCAGTGGGCAGGCTCCTGAGGCCCGGGCTCTTTGTGGGCTCTCTGTCCCACATCTCCACAGAGTGCAGGCCTGAAGGTTCTAGGTCACAAGAAAGACAAGGATCCTTAGAGTCCTCACTGCTTAAGTTTCCCATCCCAACCACACTGACCTTTCAATCCTCTCTTAATTTTCATCCCTGGAGGGTTGCCTCATTTTTAAATTTTTATTTTATCTCTTTTTATGAACTCAGCTAGGTGTTTAAAAGGATGTCTCTTCTGGAATATTATTCTGGAATGATATAAGAAAGAACGGAACCTTGCCATTTGCAAAGTCATGGATGGAGCTAGTGAGTATAACGCTGCAGGAAATAATCCAGTCAGAGAAAGACAAATACCACACTGTTTCACTCATATGCAGAACTTAAAAGCATTATTTTTTGGTTTTTTGTTTTTTAGATTTCTTTCTTTCTTTCTTTATTTGACAGAGAGAGAGAGACAGAGAGAACACAAGCAGGGAGAGCAGGAGAGGAGAAAGGGGACTCCCCACGGAGCAGGGAGCCCAATACAGGGCTCCATTCCAGGACCCTGGGACCACACCCTGAGCCGAAGGCAGATGCCCAGCCTACTGAGCCACCCAGACGCCCCTCATATGTGGAACTTAAGAAACAAAACAAACAGCAAAAGGAAAAAGAAAGAGAGGCAAACCAAGAAACAAACTCTTTTTTTGGGGGGGGGCTTTTTATTTATTTATTTTTAATTTAAATTAATTAATTTATTTTCAGAAAAACAGTATTCATTATTTTTTCACCACACCCAGTGCTCCATGCAATCCGTGCCACCACCTGGTACCCTAACCTCCCACCCCCCAAGAAACAAACTCTTAACTAGAAAGAACAAACTGATGGTTACCAGAGGGGAGGTGAGTGGGTGAAATAGGTGTTGGGGATTAAGGGGTACCCTTGTGGTGCTGAGAACTGGGTGTTATACGGAAGTGTTGAATCACTCTACTGTACACCTGAAACTAATATAACACTGTGTTAACCAACCAGAATTAAAATAAAGGCATTAATCTGGGGACGCCTGGATGGCTCAGTTGGTTAAGCATTTGCCCCTGGCTTGGGTCATGTTCTCAGTTGGCTAAGCGTCTGCCTTTGGCTTGGATCACTCCCCATGTGGGATTCCCTGCTCAGCAGGAAGTCTGCTTCTCCCTCTCCTTCTGCCCCTCTCCTCTGCTTGTGCTCTGTTTCTCTCTCTCATATAAATAGAATCTTTATTACAAAAAACCCCAAAGCTTTATTTTTTAAAAAATTTTATTCATTTATTTGACAGAGAGAGAGCACAAGTAGGCAGAGCAGCAGGCAATGGGAGAAAGAGAAGTGGGCTTCCCACGGAGCAGGGAGCCCAACGTGGAACTCAGTCCTAGGACCCTGGGACCATGACCCGAGCCAAATGCAGACACTTAATCAACTGAGCCACCCAGGCAGTCCTAAAAAAATATTTTAAATTAATCTACACCTATCCTGGGTCTTGAACTCACAACCCCAAGATCAATAGCTTTACACTCCAACCTGAGCCACCCAGGCACCCCCTTTTTTCTGGGCAGAAATTAGAATTTTTTATTCTATTTATTTATTTATGCAAAAAGATTTTATTTATTTATTTGACAGAGAGAGATCACAAGTAGGCCGAGAGGCAGGCAGAGAGAGAGGGGGAAGCAGGCTCCCTGCTGAGTAGAGAGCCGGATGCGGGGCTCGATCCGAGGACCCTGAGATCATGATCTGAACTGAAGGCAGAGGCTTTAACCCACTGAGCCAGCTAGGCACCCCATTTATTTATTTATTTTTAAAGATTTTTATTTATTTATTTGACAGCGAGAGAGGGAATACAAGCAGGGGGAATGAGAGATATGGGGCTTGATCCCAGGACTGAGATCATGACCTGAGCTGAAGGCAGATGCTTAACGATTGAGCCATCCAGGCACCCCAGAAATAAGCATTTTTGAAGAGGCTCCTGGAAAGGACAATGCATAAATTACTAACCCAACTCAGTGACTGAGGACATCGGTGCCTTCTTTGTGACTCCTTGCAGCCCAGAAGGCTTTTGAGCTTGCCGGATGTGTCAGTAAATATTTGAGGAATTTAACTCAGCCCTAAAGAGTGATCCTCTCTATGGGGAGAATTTCAGGCACGTGCAGTCAGACAAGTTAGAGGAAAAAGAGCCGTAGCCATCCACCCACGTGCACAACACATGCACACATACAAGCTCTTACACACTCAAGCCACACAGATACCGCCACCAATATATATATACTTGAACACTCTCACACATTGTCGCACATACATATGCACATTTTACAGGGCATGCAGGATTTGTTTTAATCAGGTATAGTCAGACACACACAGACACAGAAATGACCATCATTGTTTACCGGACCAAACTTGGGCACCAATGTCTGAGACATGGGTTTTGAAGCAAAGTAAAGCTTTACTATCAGAAAGGCAGCCCAGGGAGAAGTCTGGGCATTATTCCCAAAGCCACCTTGCCCTGTTGTGTTCTGTTGTGCCCTGTTGTGGACTGCTTATGTCCATAAGAGGGGGGTGAGGATTTTCTTGAAATCTTGAAGGAGGTAGCCTTTCTTTAAGACGATGAGTCCCCATTAGGGACCTGGTATGATCAGGTGATCAGGCTCAGGAGATAATTTCCAGATAAACACCACCTTGCTGTCCCCATTTAGGTTCCCATGGTGACTGGGTAAATAAGGAGCCAGGGCCAGAAGGCAACAGGAATGATTGATCATGCATGAAGTTAAAAGGAGCAGAGGTGGGGCGCCTGGGTGGCTCAGTGGATTAAAGCCTCTGCCTTCGGCTCAGGTCATGATCTCAGGGTGCTGGGATCGAGCCCCGAGTCAGGCTCTCTGCTCAGCAAGGAGCCTGCTTCCCCTCCTTTCTCTCTTCCTGCCTCTTTGCCTACTTGTGATCTCTGTCTGTCAAATAAATAAATAAGATCTTTTAAAAAAAAAGAGGTGCAGAGTTAAGTAGAGAACAAAACAGAATGTGGAGCTAAGTTAATAATAAGGCGATGAACACAATTATAGGTCTGCTTATACCTTCGAAACAGGTCCAGGAACCAAGTCTCTGGGCTCATCATGAAGGAAAAAGTTTTCATGCCCAGTTCTCCAAAAAAGGGAGGTGGGTTTGGGATTCTCAAGAGCAGCCTGACTCACTGAAAGAAGGTGAAAGCATTTGTTTGAGAAAAGGAAGAAGGAAGGAACCTGGTATGGTAACCCTGCCCCCCACCCCCCCAGGCTGTTGTTAGCCACTCCTGATAGACTAAAGAGGAAACAAAATCCAGCCTGGGTGATGCCCCTAGTGTTTGTTCCCTTCTCCAGGTGGGAGTGAGACAGGGAAACTGGAGGATTCCGCCCAAACCTGCTTTTTCCTGCTTCTATTCTTGCTGGAGCCTGTATCCCAGAACCCCACTTTACACATGCCTTGCAAATAGCAGACATGGAGTTATGGGACATGGAGTTATGGGACAAGGAGTTAAGAGTTCTCTCTAGGATAAACAATACCTAAAGAGGGACCCGATGAGAATGGCTGGAGGAGGCTATCCTTTGCGTATCCCAGACTACCCGAGCTAGACACCAATGCCAGGACCTTTCTGCTCCAAGGAATGACACCTGGTCCCTTGTCTTTGTTCTAAGTGGTTCCTGGATGCCTGAGAGGAAACACACACTAGATCACCATCCCCAATAAAAACTAGGCTCAGGCACCTAAGTAAGTGGCTCAGTTGGCTGGGTGTATGCCTTCGGCTCAGGTCATGATTCTGGGGTCCTGGTCTGAAGGCAGTTGCTTAACCAACTGAGCCACCCGGGAGCCCAATTCTGAGGTCCTGGGATGGAGTTCCTCATAGGGCTCCCGCTGAGCAGGGAACCTGCCTCTCCCTCTCCCTCTGCCACTCCTCCTGCTTGAGCTGTCTCTTGAATAAAGAAATAAAATGTTTAAAAAGATACGACAAAAAACCCCCAAACCCCAGACTCTGTACATAGGAGAAACTCCCTCCTCTCGGAGTTTTCTTGACACCCACTCTGTTACCTGCTCTCTCTACCTTCAGTCAACTCTGCTCTCACCTCCTGCTGGCTTCTTCTGTTCGATTTCCATCCTGCTTGAAGCCAAGGCTTCTCTTGACTGATCTGGGCCCTCAGACCCACCTGCTGGCATCAGGAATAGAAAGCACCCCCCCTCCCCAATATTCTCAAAGGTAAGCTTTGGAAGGGCCAAAGAAGTTAAAAGTTTATGCTGCCTTTTCCTTCAAATAACAAGGGGGGAATAGGTTCATTGACTCACGGGGCTGACCCAAAATTTTCCATTACCCAGAGGAGGGGGAAAAAAAGCAAAAAATGTTCCAGTTCCAGCCTTCTTCACCCCAGCTGCCGTGTCCTTGGATTTCAGCCTGGAGAGCTTCCCTAGAGCCTAGAATGTTAAACCAGTAAATGCTGGATTTGCTGCCAAGGGTTTAAGCATATTTGCAATGAGGAAACAAAACAGAACAAGCTGGATGGGGTAGGGGGGAGGATGGTTAAAATATGGCTTTGTATTTTGCGGCTATTTGCACTTTGTTATACAACAAAAATGCATCTGAAGACTAGAAGATCTGCCAGGCTGTGTTAAATGATTTATGGGTCTGGCAGCTTCCCATCAAACAAACAAACAGAAAGGAGCTCCATGGAGCTGCACAAGAGGAAAAGTTTTTCAAGGTAGAGAGGGAACAGAAAGAAAGAAATTTATTACCAGAGAATCCATTGTTTTAGGCAAGGTCACTCTCCTTAGGGGAATGGAAGGGATTACCAATTTTTTAGTGGGACCACCGGGAAACTCCATGTTGATTGGTTAAAGGTTAGGGTCCTGGGTACTGGGACTGTGCTTCGCTTGCAGATTAAGCTCTAGGTTTGCTGATACGAGGCTCCTAACATAAGTGACTCCATTTTAGGCCTGTGGTTTTCTTTCTAACCATCTAGATCTCTGGTAGAATTGATACAAAATGTTATACACTTTATTTTCATAAATGCCAGAAGGGTCACCCCAGTCAGGGAAAACTGGGAGGAAAAAGGATTACAGGGCACAACTTTCTTGCTTTTTGCTGGTGGATGGGTTAACATTTAAATTTAAATTCTTTTGAGCACTGAAAAAAAAAAAATAGTAAGTCTCCATAGCTGATGATTTTTGCCTCTTGGAGCCACTGGAAAAAGAATAATGTAGACGACAATGTCAGTCTCCACCTGGAGATACATGTTTGGAGCTTGCTTTCTTTCTTTACTTACTTATTTTTAAAGATTTTAGTTATATGACAGAGGTAGAGAGAGAGCACACAAGCAGGGGGAGTGAGAGAGGGAGAAGCAGGCTCCCCACTGAGCTGGGAGCCCAATGCAGGGCTCAATCCCAGGACCCTGGGATCATGACCTAAGCCAAAGGCAAACGCTTAACCGACTGTGCCACCCAGGCACCCCATGTTTGGAGCTTTAAAAAGGTGTTTGGTTTGGGGCGCCTGGGTGGCTCAGTCATTAAAAAGGTGTTTGGTTTGCTCAAAGCTCTTGTAAAATCAGGTGTATAGGATCCCTTGAGGCTGGCCACCTTTCCATCTTGGTGCACATATATTTTGGCAAGGTGGGCAGTTAATTCAGACTCAATGTTGGACAAAGTAAAAAGGGCTCAGGGAAACCTTAGTTGCCATTTGGATTCAGAATCTACCCTGCGGTCTGGCCAAACAACATCTTGAAGGAAAGCCACCAGCTTTTTTGGAATCCTGATTTACAGATCCAATCTTAACTGCCCAGGGTTGACTCCAGGCTGAAATCTGATACTGCCAGCTGTGGCCTGATGCAGCCCAAGCAGAACGTGTGCCCAGCTTATGCAACCAAACCACTGTGAATTTGTTCATCGGCCCAAAATGCAAGAGGCCAAAAACTGACATTGAGCATTTGCATTGAAGAAAGATGGGCTGTTCATTGGTATGGCATCACCTACCATTGGGAACCCACACTAAAAGTCCCAAACTCCCTGATGGCTTGTAAGTGTGGGTTCTTAAGGGGGGTGGGAATCAAGAGTAAGAGGGTCAGGGTTGCAGGTTCTTTAGACATTGGGTAAATTTTAAGACCGATGACCTGGCACTGGTTTGGGTCAGTGACACATTTTATTTTATTTTATTTTATTTTTAAAGATTTTATTTATTTATTTGACAGACAGAGATCACAAGCAGGCAGAGAGACAGGCAGAGAGAGAGGAGGAAGCAGGCTCCCTGCTGAGCAGAGAGCCTGATATGGGACTCGATCTCAAGACCCTGAGATCATGACCTGAGCCAAAGGCAGCAGCTTAACCCACTGAGCCACCCAGGCACCCCCAGTGACACATTTTAGCAATGTGTGTCAGAGATGCTGTCTTTGTTAATAAAGGTTATCTATCTTGTCCCCTACACTGCATTTTATCTTTTTTCTTTATTTATTTTTCTGAGAGGGAGGGAGAGAGACAGAACACAAGCCAGGGGAGGGGCGGGTGGTGGGTAGGGAAGTAGGAGAGGGAGAAGCAGATTCCCTGCTGAGCAGGGAGCCCAGCAAGGGGCTTGATCCCAGGACCCCGGGATCATGACCTGAGCTGAAGGCTGACACTTAACTGACTGTGTCACCCAGGCACCCCTAGAAAAGGAAAGATTTTTAAAGGTGGAAAAAAAAAAAAAAGGCGGAAAGGAGGTGGGAAAAGGAAATTATGCCAGAAACTCATTGCTTCCTGCAAAGTCACTTTCTAAAGAGAATAGAATGGGTTCATTGGGTAGATCTTATTAGGGCTGACAGTGAAGTTTACTGTTGATTGGTTAATAGTTACATTCCTGGTAGGGGAGAGCATCAAAGTTAGCAGATAGGTTAGATATTAAGTCTTGGTTTGCTAACATGAGGTTTAGCCAAGTGATTCCAGTTTGGGTCTGCTGTCTCCTCTCTAACAGTTGTGGAACATTGTGGTTGCTGGCTGTGCTGACTTGGGTCCCATCCCTGGGCCTGCACAGTTTATTTTCTATTTGGACCATGTGCTGTTCTGCTGTGTATTTCATATACAGAGACTCATTGCGTTTGTGGCATGTGAATCCCCAAAAGCTGGGAGCCAGGAGAAGGTACATCTCAGGGACTGTGATCCCTCTGCCCAGATGGGACTCCTAATCCCGTTCTCTGGGATATCTCACTGCTATTGTGGAAAACAGAGACAGAAGAAAAATTATTAAATTTCCTTACCCACTGACAAACCCTTAAAACAGGCAGAGTAACATTCCTCTAGGGACTCAACTACCCCCACCTTAAGGCTTTGCTTAAATCAAAGGGCAATCCTAATCTGACCGACCCCTACCCCCAAGCAGGATCCTGTAAGTCTACTTTAACAATTCCTTTGGAGGGGTGCCTGGGTGGTTCAGTGGGTTAAAGCCTCTGCCTTGGCCTCAGGTCATGATCCCAGCGACCTGGGATCAGAACTGCATGGGATTGAGACCCACATCAGGCTCTGCTCAGCAGGGAACCTGCTTTCCCCTCTCTCTCTGCCTGCCTCTCAGTCTACTTGTGATCTGTATGTCAAATAAATAAATAAAATCTTTAAAAACAAAAACAATTCCTTTGGAAACTTTATCTCCAAGATAGTGTTGACCATCATTCCCAAGCATATGGCTCACTGATAGATATCTAAAGGGTCTCATGAAAATGTTTTATTACTGGTAATGAATAACCTTTTTCCCAACAGTAGCTAGCCCATCAAGGTCCTGGAAACCTAGCTTCCAAAATTCCTTAGAGATTTATACCATCCCCCAACTCCCTCCCAACTTGCAAGCATATAATGGACCACTCCTCACAGCCCCGGGGCAGCAGCTCTTTCTGCCCAAGGGTCCTGTCCCTGTGCTTTAATAAACCACCATTTTGCACCAAAGATGTCTCAAGAATTCTTTCTTGGTCATTGGCTCTGGACCTCACCCTACTGAACCGCTCTTATATTCTAAGACTTCATAACTGTGGCCTGCTGGCCTTCTGGATGAGCAGTGGTTTGCAGCAATATGCCAATCTTCTGACTCTCCATCTGATGAAGTTCTAGAACCTAGGTGAGTTTCGGTGGGGTGAAGTCTGTTGCCGATGGCTAAGAAAGAATTCTTAAGATGTCTCTGGTGCAAAAAGGTGGTTTATTAAAGCATGGGGGCAGGACCTGTGGGCAGGCAGAAATGCTGCCCCACTATCCTGAGGAGTGGCTGATTATATACACAGGAGTTGGGTAGGTGAGGACAAAGGGGGTGTTCAGAAGGGCTATCAAAGAAGACTGTTAGGATATTGGAGGCCTGGATATTGTCAAGCCAAGGCTATTTTCCCCTCAAATGAGGCACTAACATGAAGACAATTGGGAGTTTCCTGGTGGAATGTCACATTCCTCCTATCAAACATCCTTGTTTGTGAGATTTAGGTTTAGAAGAAACTTAACTTTATTTACATTTCCTTCTGCCTCAGCCTCCTTCAGTTTTTTTTATGGAGGGGAGGGCGACATTAAGGCTTGAGGAACTGAGTTATTTGTCTCTGGAAAATGGGCTATTGATAAAATAGCTTCTTTGTTGTAAATCACTAGGACATTTGTAGATGGAGGGAGACTCCTGTCTTGCAGGATTGTGATCTCTGCAGGTTAACTATTTGTTTTTCTTTTAGGGTAGCCAGGGTGCCTGAGGAATGTGACACATATTACCGAGGGGAGGGGTGAAGGAGCAGGAGGCAGGCTGAGGACAAAGCAAAAGCTGGCACCTTGCACCCCCCCCTTCATCCGCTCCCCTCCATATGTGTAGCATTCCTCAGGCACCCCTGACTGCCATAAAATGATAAATAGTTAACTTGCTGAGATCATAATCCTGCAAGACAGGAGTCTCCCTTGGTTTGCAAATGTCCTTGAGATTACAAACAAAGAAGTTACCTTATCAATAGCCCAATTTCCAAAGACACAGAACTCAGTTCCTCAAGCCCTAATGTCACCCTCCCCTCCATAAAACACCGCAGGAGGTGGAGGTAGAAGGAAAAGTAAATAAAGTTAAATTTCCTCTAAACCTAAATCTCATTAACAAGGATGCTTGATAGCAGGAATGTAACATTCCACCAGGAGACTCCCAATTGTCTTTACTTGATAAGTAACCAGGCCTTCAATATCCTGGTAGTGCTTTTTCCGCATGCGTGGGCTAACCGGCCAGTTCTGCTTCTGTAAGATTGCTTTGTCTGCTTTCCCGCGGGGTCCCCTGACCCAATCCACTGACGCCAAGTATGCCTGTTCAAACTATCAATCAATCAGCTCAGCCCCACCCGAAACTTGTTTGTACCTGTCTATAAAAATCCTGCACCGACCCAGCTCTGGACCTCTCGGCGTTATTGGCAACAAGCGGTGCAGAGGTCCAAGTTCAAACCTGCAATAAACGACCCTTGCTGATTGGCTTTGACTCACGTCTCTGGTGGTCTTTTAAGGTGGGGGTAATATTCAATTGGCATTTCAGGGGGTGGCGAGGGGGTGGAAGGTGCCAGCTTTTGCTTTGTCCTCAGCCAGCCTCCTGCTCCCTCATCACATCCCTGCCATTTACCTGGTACATACACCGTAGGAAGGCAGATGTTCTCATTAAAAGATTAATATTTTCCAGGCTCCTCACTGGTTAAATAATCTGGACAAAAGGGATGGGAGGTTATGTAAACCTGTCTGAAATTGTCAAAACTTCAGGATTTTTGTCCTGATCATTTGCTGAATATGATGTATCTTTCTGGTTAAGTCGTACAAAAATGTTCTTCTGTGAAAATGCTTTTGTCCCTTTTGCAAACAGCTTTTGTAGATACGGGTCTGGATGAGAATAGGAGATGTAAAGTTTTGATTAGTAAATGGGACACCACAGTTTTTTGCTTTTTTTTAAGATTTTACTTATTTATTTGAGAGAGAGAGCACAAGCCTGGGGAGTCCTATGCAGAATCTGATCCCAGGACCTGATCCAGAGGCAGATGCTTAACCGACTGAGCCACCCAGCACCCAGGACACCAGTTTTACAACAAGGGAAAACATCAAAACCCAGGCACCTGATGAGGTGTGAGGGTGAGTTAGGGAAAGGGAGGGGGGCATTGATGATCCTTGTTACTGGAAGCTTTCTTGTTTTCCTGAAGGAAAACTTGCCAAGCTGCTGTGAGTCCTTTAAATTCAGGTGGGAAGCCTATTGTCTTACCTGGCAAGTGATGACTATGCAAGATGGGGGTGACCCAAGTTCTTGCACCTTCCACACAGAACACCTCCAGCTGTGGCCAGCACTTGGGGGGGGGGGGGTGGACTAGTGTCAGGGATTATGATCTGAGCCAAAGGCACACACTTAACCATCTGAGCCACCCAGGTGCCCCAACTCAGGTTTTTTGTACTGTGCCTCCAGCACAAGCTGGAGAGAAAAAAAAGAAGCCTAGCTGTGCATGGATCAGATTCGCCAGTGACCTCCAGGACAGAGGCTTAGTTGTGCCTTCCTGAGAGGGAGTGTCCTAATTTTAGAGGTCACTGCAATCTGAGAATTCCTCCAAATCATCAAGTTCAGGTTCATCTTTTTTTAATTTTTAAAAATTTTTAAAAGATTTTATTTATTTATTAGAGAGACAGAGAGAGACCACCAGTAGGCAGAGCAGCAGGCAGAGAGAGAGGGAGAAGCAGACTCCTAGTGAGTGAGAAGCCTGATGCGGGACTCGATCCCAGGACCCTGAGATCATGACCTGAGCTGAAGGCAGTCGCCTAACCTACTGAGCCACCCAGGCACCCGGTTCATCTTTTTTTTAATCTTTATTTTATTTAATTGTAATTTAATTTTATTTGTTTTCATTTTATTTTTAAACTTAATTTTTAAAATTTTTTATTTTTTAAAAGATTTTATTTATTCATTTGACAGAGACACAGCGAGAGAGGGAACACAAGCAGGGGGAGAGGCAGGCAGAGGGAGAAGCAGGCTTCCCACTGAGTAAGGAGCATGATGTGGGGCTCCATCCCAGGACCCTGGGATCATGACCTGAGCCGAAGGCTGATGCCTAAGGACTGAGCCACCCAGGCACCCCTCAGGTTCATCTTTTGCTTGACATTTCTTTCCTTAATGACTCTCTCTGGTCATGTATTATAGTGAGAACAGGAAGAAGAAACCAGGCCACAGGTCTTGAACACTTTGCTTGGAAATCTCAAGTAAATATCCAAAGTCATGGTTTACAAACTGCTTTCCACACACCTGCAGGCCATAATTTAATCAAGTTTTTGCCACTGTGCCACTCAGCCTCCAGTAACTCCTTGCTGTCTGTCAGAATTCTTTTCCTTAGAAGGAACAGAAACTCAGCGCCAACTGATCTAGGCGAAAGGAGGGGAAAGGTAGAGCTGGCCCACAGGGGAACTGGGATCAGAAGCTGCCTTTCTCCCTCTCTTTCCCTTTCTGTGACTAAGCTGCTTTCCCTTAGGCCAGCCCACCTAGTGAGTTTACAGTTGTGACCAACCCACTGTGGGCCGAGGTCATGGATGTAGGGAAGACATTAGGGTTCAGAGCCTACTGCCAGGAAAGAATTCTTGAGATATATTTGGTGCAAAAAAGTGGTTTTATTAAAGCACTGGGACAGGACCTGTGGGCAGAAGGAGGTGCACCGGGGTCATGAGGAGTGGCCCATTATAGACTTTCAAGTTGGGAGGGGGTTAGGAAGAACATTAAGTCTCTAAGTTATTTTGGAAGCAAGGTTTCCAGGACCCTGAGAAGGGCTGGCTATTGTTGGGAAAAAGTTAAGTATTAGTCACGAGACCCTTCATATGAGTATCTGTGGGCCATATGCTTGGGGATGACTGTCAACATGTACCATGGGGGGTTTACGGATAAAGGAAGTTTCCAAAATAATTTTTGTATGTTAAAGTAGGCTTCCAGGATCATGGAGGTGGGGCTGAGGTTGCCTTTTGCCCTTAGCAAGTATTAACATCGAGGCAGTTGAGTTCCTAGAGGAATGCCACTCTGTTTGTTTCAAGGACTTGTCAATGGGTGGAGGTAGTAAGGAAATTTAATAATTTTTCTTCTGCCTTTGTTTCCCATATCATTCATGATGACCCCTTTACCTCCGCTCTCCTGAATTCCAACTTCAAGTATCCCAGGGAAGCCTCCTGGTCCACCTGCTTGTGTCCCGGGTTAGAGGGATGAGTGGGTGGCTCAGTGGGTTAAGCCGCTGCCTTCGGCTCTGGTCGTGATCTCAGGGTCCTGGGAACGAGCCCCACATCGGGCTCTCTGCTCAGCAGGGAGCCTGCTTCCTCCTCTCTCTCTCTCTGCCTGCCTCTCTGCCTACTTGTGATCTCTCTCTGTCAAATAAATAAATAAAATCTTAAAAAAAAAAAAAAAAAGAAAGAAAGAAAGACTGGGCTAGAGTTGGAGCTAGAGCTAGAGCTGGATGGCCGGCTCTAGACCCTCCAGGGTAGGGTGAGGAGTGAGAAGAAGAAAGGGAAAAGGGATGTTTTGGCTTTTGGCTGCTGTCTCCTTGACCTGGGATCTGGGCATTTTCCCTTCTGCTCTGTTGGTGGGCAACTCTGACTGTAGAAAGAGCCTCGCAGCCTAGGTTCTCACCAACCTGCGACACACCCGAAAATATGCTTATCCCGCTCGGTGACCTCTAAAATGCCTTCCATGACGGCCGCGCGGAGTATCCCAGTCATCCATCTACGCCTTTCGCCAAGCGGCAGCGTCCGGGGACAAAACTCTGAAAGAACACCCCGATGTCCGTGGGTTTTGGGGTCTCCAGGTCGGGAGCCCGGTCTTTTTCCAAGTCAACGTGAAGCCTGGGACCCGCCAGGATCTCCGGCACTGGCGGCGGGAAAAGCAGGTAGGTATGTACCAGCTTGCCCAAGGGCTTCATCATCCGCGCCCCATGTCCCCCGGGAGCCCCATCCTGAGGCCCTTCCTCCCGTATCTCCCTCTCCGCGGTGCGTCCTCCTCCCACCCCACCGCCCCTTCCTTCCAGCGCTCGCTCCCCTCCTTGCGCCTGCCAGCTCTGCGGTGCGCCCCCTCCCCCCCGCCCTTCCTGCGCTTTCCTCCCCGCGCTCTCTCTCTCTTGGCAGGGCGGCCCCCTCCCACCCTGCAGCGCCTTCCTTGCGGTCTGCCCCTTCCCACCAGCGCGCGCCTCCCCGCCGTGCACCGGGAGCTGCGGTGAGAGATGCCGGCGAGCAAGGAGGTCCCCCAGCCCCGCAATATTAGCAGCTCTGCGTACACGGATCTCTTGCACAACGCCTGGGATCGGGGCGCTGCAGGCGCGGCCCGGAAGGACCAAGTCCAGAGCCTCGGCACGGTCCCCGCTGGGGTCAGGTTGGGGGGAGGGCGGGGCTGGATAGGTAATTTTGTGCGCCGTGCGCTCTCGCCCAAAGGTGGAGGCCCCAGGGGGGCGGGGCCTGAGACCCTATATCTCTCCCAGCGCCCCAGTCCTGCCACCGTTGCTATCCTGGATTTTTGTCCGTGCCATCCTGCTGCCACCGCGATGGGCCTGGAGCTCTACCTGGACCTGCTGTCCCAACCCTGCCGTGCCGTCTACATTTTCGCCAAGAAGAACGGCATCCCCTTCAAGCTGTGTACCACGGAGATATTCAAAGGTGGGCCCAGGCCGGCTCTTGCGGGGTCCATAGTCCTTGGGCCCTGCAGTTTCCTCTTCTTCCAAACAATTCCCGTAGTCCCAGGATGAGGAGAAAAAAGGCAAAAGAAATGTAGATAAAAATTATATTTCTGGGGTGCCTGGGTGACTCAGTGGCTTAAAGCCTCTGCCTTCGGCTCAGCTCATGATCCTGGGATGGAGCCCCGCATCTGTCTTTCTGCTCAGCAGGGACCCTGCTTCCCCCTCTTTCTCTGCCTGCCTCTCTGCCTACCTGTGATCTCTGTCAAATTAAAAAGAAAAAAAAAATCTTAAAAACAATTATATTTCCATGCAACTTGTAGCCCATTGACAAGTGCTTCGGACAGGCAGAGTATGACAGGCTTCCAAGAACTCACACTTTCCTTTTTGTTTGTTTGTTTCATCTTTTTAAAAGATGTATATATTTATTTTACAGAGAGAGTGTGTGTAGGCTGGAGGGGTGGAGGGAGAGGGAGAGAGAGTCTCAGGCAGACTCCACACTCAACATAGAACCCAGACAGGGCTCCATCCATGACCCTGAGGTCAAGACTTGAACCCAATCCAAGAGTCAAGTGCTGGATCAGCTGTGACACCTAGACACCCCTACACATGAGGTTTTTATTTTTATTTTTAAAAGATTTTATTTATTTATTTGACAGAGTGAGAGAGCACAAGCAGGGGGACCAGTAGAGAGAGAGGGAGAAGAAGGCTCCCAACCAGAGAGCCTGATGTGAGGCTCGATCCCAGGATCCCAGGATCATGATCCAAGCCAAAGGCAGATGCTTAACCATCTGAGCCACCCAGGCACCCCCACCTACAAATGAGCTAACTTTTTTTTTTTTTTTTTTTTTAGTGCTCAGTTAGCCACCCTATAGTACATCATTAGTTTCAAAGATTTTATTTATTTATTTGACAGACAGATCACAAGTAGGCAGAGAAGCAGGCAGAGAGAGAGGAAGGGAAGCAGGCTCCCCGCTGAGAAGAGCGGCCGATGTGGGGCTTGATCCCAGGACCCTGAGATTATGACCTGAGCTGAAGGCAGAGGCTTTAACCCACTCAGCCAACCAGGCGCCCCTACATCATTAGTTTCAGAAGTAGAGTTCAGTAATTCATCAGTTGCAAATAATACCCAGTGCTTATCACATCAGGTGCAGACCTTAATGTCCCTCACCTCCTTCCCCCTTCTCCTCCAGCAACTCTGTTTCTTTTCCATAGTTAAGAGTCTCTCATGGTTTGTCTCCCTCTCTGATTTCTTCCCCTTCAGTTTTTCCCTCTCTTTCCCTATGGTCCTCTGAGCTATTCCTTCTGTTCCACATATGAGTGAAACCATATGATAATTGTCTTTCTCTGCTTGACTTATTTCACTTAGCATAATCTCCTCCAGTCCCATCCATGTCAATGCAAATGGTGGGTATTCATCCTTTCTGATGGCTGAGTAATTAATATTCCATTGTATATAGGAACCACATCTTTTTTATCCTTTCATCTGTTGTGTTGAAGGGCATCTTGGTTCCTTCCACAGTTTGGCTATTGTGGACATTGCTGCTATGAACATTGGGGTGCATGTGCCCCTTATTTTCACTACATCTGTATCTTTGGGGTAAATACCCAGTAGTGCAATTGCTGGGTAGTAGGGTAGCTCTATTTTTAACTCTTTGAGGAACCTTCATACTGTTCTCCAGAGTGGCTGTTCCAGCTTGCATTCCCACCAACAATGTAAGAGGGGTCCCCTTTCTCCATGTCTTTGCCAACACTTGTTGTTTCCTGCCTTGTTAATTTTTGTGATTCTTACTGGTATAAGGTGGTATCTCACTGTGGTTTTGATTTGAGTTTCCCTGATGGCTAGTGATGTGGAACATTTTCCATGTGTCTGTTAGCCATTTGAATGTCTTTTTTGGAGAAGTGTCTGTTCATGTCTTCTGCCCATTTTTGACTGGATTTTTGTTTTTTGGGTGTTGAGTTTGAGAAGTTCTTTATAGATCTTGGATACCAGCCCTTTATCTGTAATATCATTTGCAAATATCCTCCCACATTCTGTGCATTGTCTCTTTAGTGTTGTTGACTATTTCCTTTGCTGTGCAGAAGCTTTTTATCTTGATAAAGACCCAAAAGTTCATATTGGCTTTTGTTTCCCTTGCCTTTGGAGGCGTGTCTTGAAAGAAGTTGCTGTGGCGATGTTGAAGAGGTTACTGCCTATGTTCTCCTCTAGGATTTTTTTTTTTTTTTTTAAAGATTTTATTTATTTATTTGACAGAGAGAAATCACAAGTAGGCAGAGAGAGAGAGAGGAGGAAGCAGGCTCTCCGCTGAGCAGAGAGCCCGATGCGGGACTCGATCCCAGGACCCTGAGATCACGACCTGAGCCGAAGGCAGCGGCTTAACCCACTGAGCCACCCAGGCGCCCTCCTCTAGGATTTTGATGGAGTCCTGTCTCACATCGAGGTCTTTCATCCACTTAGAGTTTATCTTTGTGTACGGTGTAAGAGAATGGTTGAGTTTCATTCTTTTTATTTTTATTTTTTTATTTTTTTTATTTTTTAAGATTTTATTTATTTATTTGTAAGAGAGAGTGAGAGCGAGCACAGGCAGACAGAGTGGAAGGCAGAGTCAGAGGGAGAAGCAGGCTCCCTGCGGAGCAAGGAGCCCGATGTGGGACTCGATCCCAGGACGCTGGGACCATGACCTGAGCCGAAGGCAGCTGCTTAACCAACTGAGCCACCCAGGCGTCCCATCATTCTTTTTATTTTTAAAAGAGGGGCACCTACGTGGCTCAGTGGGTTAAGCATCTGCCTTTGGCTCAGGTCATGATCCTAGGGTGTTGGGATCAAGTCCCACATTGGGCTCCCTGCTCAGCAGGAAGCCTGCTTCCCTCTAAGCATACCACTTCCCCTTCTTGTGCTCTCTCTTTCTCTGACAAATAAATAAATAAAATCTTTTTAAAAAACTTAAAAAAACTTTTTAAAAGATTTTATTTGTTTATTTGACAGAGAGATTGAGATCACAAGTAGGCAGAGAGGCAGGCAGAGAGAGAGGGGGAAGCAGGCTCCCTACTGAGCAGAGAGCCTGATGCAGGGCTCCATCTCAGGACTCTGAGATCATGACCTGAGCCAAAGGCAGAGGCTTAACCCACTAGCCACCCAGGTGCCATGAGTTTCATTCTTCTGTTTGTAGCTGTCCATTTTCCCCAGCACCATTTATTGAAGAGACTGTCTTTTTTTTTTTTTTTTTTTTTAAGATTTTATTTATTTATTTGACAGAGATCACAAGTAGGCAGAGAGGCAGGCAGAGAGAGGAAGGGAAGCAGGCCCCCTGCTGAGCAGAGAGCCCAACGCGGGACTCGATCCCAGGACCCTGAGATCATGACCTGAGCCGAAGGCAGCGGCTTAACCCACTGAGCCACCCAGGCACCCAAGAGACTGTCTTTTTTCCCTTTGGATATTTTTTCCTGATTTGTCAAAGATTAGTTGACCATAATGAGTTGAAGGTCCATTTCTGGAGTCTCTGTTTAGTTCTCTATGTCTTAATGTTAGCACTTTGCTAGAGGTAAAAAGCAACCTTAGCTTGACAGAAGCCAGACCTTCAGAATTCTATACCATGTACTTTAACATATGAAAATCCTTTTGAAACTCCCTTTGTCTTTACCCTCTCCTAACTTAAAAGTATATAACCAATCACTCCTTCCAATTCCAGTGCAGCTCTGCCCACGGGTCCTGTCCCATGCTTTAATACAAATACCTTTTGCTCCCAAACCATCAAGAATGATTTCTTGACCATTTGCTCCCAGCCCACATCACATCATTTTGGACTTTGATCATGGGGCCTGAGTCTTCTCATCTGGACTCTGAGCCTCTGTGTGGACTTGGTGAATACTTACTTCCTGTCTTCTTTTACTTTCACTCCAGGAGCTTTTCACAGACTACGATCATAATTACTGGAACACTTTCATGTCAATTGCTCAGGCTGCAATCCTCTAGCCCATGGCTACTCTAAGGAGAGGAAAAAAGCTTGCCCTTTAGGTAGAAGCTAGTACCCTGGCCAAATGGCAAAATAAGATTCAGAAGCCTGATGCCTCTTCTTAACTTCTGTTCTTATTCAAAGCTGTCTTTCTTGGGCATGGGATAGCCACCTAAGTCACTAGCAGGGCTGCCAATCTTAAGACTCCTGTGTGAAGTTTCCTCCTCATTAGTCCAAGGGTATCCCCTCACATCTCTGGTCTAGCCACTTTTTGCCGTGAAACCCCCGCCCGGAGCCAGCTGAAACCAGTACCAGATTGAATTAAAACCCAGCTGGGGGTGGCATCTGACTTTAGCTCAGGTCATGATCTTAGGGTGCTCTGATCGATCCCTGTGTCCTGTGTCAGGCGCCATGCTCAATGGGGAGTCTGCTTCTCTCTCTGCCTTTCCCTCCCATTTGTGCTTGTGCATTCTCTCTCTCTCAAATAAAATCTTATTTTTTAAAAAGATTTTATTTCTTTATTTGACAGAGAGAAAGCGCAAGTAGGGGGAGCAGCAAGCAGAGGGAGGAGCAGACTCCCTGCTGATCAGGGAGCCGGATGTAGGACTTGATCCCAGGACATCATGACCTGAGCCAGAGGCAGACGCTTAATGACTGAGCCACCCATGCACCCTTCAGATAAAATCTTAAACAAACAAAAAACCTAACTGAGAACCATTTCTTAGGTAGGTTCGCTGTAAAGACTATATGTGCTGGAATGTCACCCGTGGTGGATTTCCATCTTCACCATTTTCTGTCCATGTCCCCTACTATTTAAATTACAAAATCAGGTAATTTCCCTTTGTGAAACTTTTCCATTGTTTTCCATGGGTTAAAAAGGCTGAATTCTTCATAGCTCCGTATTTTGGTGTACCCATTTGTAGCCTAGGATGCAATGGGTGAAGGAGGGGCGGTTTGGGAGGGGAGATGCCGGCATCCCTCCTGTGGGGCTGGGCAGTGGTCATAGCCATTTCCTTTGAGGGATGCCTCCAGTCTCTTTGACACCAGGAACCTCTGACTTATCCTGCATGGAATAATCCCTGGGAGCATGTGTGGTGGTCCAGGTCGGGGGTGTTCCTTGGTAATAGACCTTCTCTCCTTTTTTAGGAGCATGGGATCTTCTTCATTTCCCAAGGTCTCTCCCTTGGAACACCTTTCAACCCCCTGGAAACTATTCAGATTGCATGATTTAGGAAAAAGAAGACTGATCTGTAAGACTGCATGGCCTCAGTACTCCCTAGAGACAAGGAAAAAAATGGCTCTTTTTTTTTTTTTTTTTTAAATAGATTTTATTTCTTTACTTGACAGAGAGAGCACAAACAGGGAGAGTGGCCAAGGGAGAGGGAGAAGCAGGCTCCCTGCTGAGCAGAGAGCCCAATGCGAGGTTCGATCCAGGACCCTGAGATCAAGCCCAATGCGGGGATTGATCCCAGGACCCTGAGATCATGATCTGAGCTGAAGGTAGACACTTAACCCATTGAGCCATCCAGGTGCCCTGGAAAAATGGCCCATTAACAAGATGTTAAACTTCAATATGACCTATCAGTTAGATCTCTTCTGCAGGGAACAGGGCAAGTAGGCGGAGGTACAGCATGGCCATAAGTTAGGACCCTGACCTAAGGATCTCTTGCAGAATGTGTTTGGCTGCTAACCAGGCTAACAAGCTGCCTCTGGATATATTGGACAATGGTAGTTGAAAGAGGCCTTGTCCTCCTCCTAATAAACCCAGATTGCTGGAGGAGACACAGTCCATTCTGAGGAAGGGGATGTTGACAGTCTCACTGGTCCTCCTTAATAGGCCCAGGTTATTCTTACTGTATGTGGGGCTTCTCTCTCCTTCATTTCCCAGGTTGATGGTTATGATGATTGGAGTGAATTGTCTCTGGTTAGTCTGCCTTGGATGGACTTGAAGGAAAAATCCCAAGCTGCTGCCCAAATGGAAACCCCTTTTGTTTCCGGAAAGTTCCCTCTCTTCTCTGGCCCAATATGGACTGCCTATCTTCAGTTGCTGGTGGAAGAAAAGCATGCATCTGCTCTTCCGTCTGAGCTGATGAGCTTTAGAACCTTTAGAATCCTGGGGTGTCTGGGGGCTCAGTTGGTTGAGCGACTGCCTTCGGTCAAGTAATGACCCTCAAGTCCGGGGATCTAGTCCTGCATTGGGTTCCCTGCTCAGCAGGGGGTCTGCTTCTTCTTCTGACCTTCCCCCTCTCATGTTTACTCTCTTTCTCTCTCTCAAATAAATAAATAAATAATAATTAAAAAAAAAAAAAAAAAAAAAGAACTGGGAGTCCTTTCTCCGCCTTCTGGGCTTTTCTCTGCTTCCAGCCTTGCTGGCCACACCTCACCTCTTCCGCCATCCTCTCCCTCCCTCCTCCCTTCCTCCGGTTTCTTTTTTCTTTTTAATTTTTAAAATATTTTATTTGTTTATTTGACAGAGACACAGCAAGAGAGGGAACACAAGTAGGGGGAGTGGGAAAGGGAGAAGCAGGCTTCCTACCAAGCAGGGAGTCTGATGTGGGACTCGATCCTAGGATCCTGGCATCATGACCTGAGCAGAAGGCAGACACTTAAAGACTTGGCCACCTGGGCATCCCCCCTTCCTCCTGTTTCTGGACCACCTTGGGTGTGGCCTGCATGACTGGCTCCTGTGCCAGCCTGGTGCCTGGTTGTTTGTTTTAAGATTTATTTATTTATTTATTTGACAGAGAGAAAGAGATCACAAGTAGGCAGAGAGGGAGGGGGAAGCAGGCTCCCCGCTGAGCAGAGAGCCCTACTCAGGGCTCAATCCCAGGACCATGGGACCATGACCTGAGCCGAAGGCAGAGGCTTAACACTGGTGAGGGTTAAGCGTGAGCCACCCAGGCGCCCCTAGTGGTGCTGGGTTCTTAATCCCAGCCTCGAGGCCAAGTAGTGAGGAGCACCCCCTTGGACTTATGCTGCCCACCTCATATTTCCCCACTGGTGTCCCAGGTAAAAATTGACAATGGGGAACAACTTGATTGACTTCTAAGTAGATGCGGTGGTATTTACACTAATTTAAGTGTGTTGATTTCACTAAGATAGACATATCTTTAGACTTAGCAGCATTAAATGTACAACTTTTATCCTACCAAGGATTACTGAAGGTCAAAGAAGCTCCTCTTATCTCTTTTGCAATTGTCAGCAAAAAGATGGCTTGAAATGATGTTTGATTTGTTGGTCGTCAAGTTTTGAAGTTTTGAAGCTCTCTCATTTAGAGAGCGTTCAGAGTCTTTGGTAACCTGAAACTTTCGTGTTGTGCTTGGTTGATAAATTGGGCTGAATTCATTGGACATCTAAGCCTTTTCCAAATGAGATAAAATGCTAATGCACTGATTACTGAACACAGGTTTGTGCTTTTGGCTTCTCATTGCAAAGAAGCTAAAGATAACTTGGGTCTGTTGGTAAACAGGCTTTGTGCTTTATTGAAAGATTATATTATGGAGTCACAAGCTTTACTTTTACTTTCCTTTTTTTATTTTTAAGATTTTATTTATTTGACAGAGAGAGAGCACAAGCAGGGAGAGAGGCAGAGAGAGAAGCAGACTCCCCACTGAGCAGGGAGCCCAATGTGGGGTTCCATCTCAGGACTGTAAGATCATGACCTGAACCAAAGGTAGGGCTTAACTGACAGCCACCCAGGTGCCCAATGAACTCATATATTATAATGAACTCATATCAGATCTTGAGCCATGCCCATTTTCGAGTCTTTGTCATTTATGGTTATTGTTCTAATACTCTTGCAAAACACGTTTCATCTTAAAGGAGATTCATTAAAAGGGCTTTTGACGGGACACCAGGGTAGCTCAATTGGTTGGGTGTCTGCCTTCAGCTTAGTCCCTGGATCGAGCCCCACAGGGAGCCTGCTTCTCCCTCTGCCCCTCACTCCACTTGTGCATTCCTTCTGTCTCTCTCTCTCAAATAAATAAAATCTAAAAAAAAAAAAAAAAAGAAAGAAAGAAAGAAAAGAAAAGAGGGTTTTTGACAAACACAGGATCTTGATATCTTTAAAATAATAAAACTAAAATGGGTAAGAATTTCCAGAACTGGTGCGCCTGGGTGGCTCAGTGGATTAATCCTCTGCCTTCCGCTCAGGTCATGATCCCAGTTTCCTGGAATCGAGCCCTGCAGTGGGCTCCCTATTCAGCAGGAAGCCTGCTTCTCCCTCTCCCACTCCCCCTGCTTGTGTTCTCTGCCAAATAAACTCTTAAAAAAATAATAAGATATACAGGAATATGACAAGTATTTCTTTGTGAATAAGTTGAAGCATTCAACTTTTCTCTACCTGAACCCTCTGAAGTCCAGAGGCTCTCAGTGATTGGGGATTCTGTCGGTTGAGGGTGGGACTCTCGGTTTTGTTTTGTTTTTCTTTTTAAGATTTTATTTATTTGATAGAGACACAGCGAGAGAAGGAACACAAGCAGGGGGAGTGGGAGAAGGAGAACAGGCCTCTGAGGAGCAAGCAGCCTGATGTGGGGCTCGATCCCAGGACCCTGGGATCATGACCTAAGCCGAAGGCAGACTCAAAGACTGAGCCACCCAGGCACCTCTGGACTCTCGGTTTTGGCCCGGGTCATGAGATCCAAGCACAGCATGGAGTCTGATATTCTCTTTTCCTCTTACTCTGCTTTCTGCCCCTTGCGTACTCTCTTTCCCTCTAAAATAATCATTAAAAAAATAATAAAAGGTATTTTATTAAAGCATGGACCTTAGGGAGAAAGAACTGCATTGGGGTGGAAGGTGCAACTAATCATATATTTTGGAATTGGGGGTTGAGTAGGGAGATAAAGGGAGTCCCTGAAGGGATTTTGAGAAGACTAAACAGGATCCTGGAGTTGTGGCTATTGTCAGCTAAGGTTGTGTTTTGCCTCTAGCAAAGCATTAACATTAAGGCAGTTGTGAGTTCTTTGAGGAAAGTCATGCTTTGCCTGTTTCAGATATTTATCAAAGGGCTGCAAGTTGTAAGGAAATTTAATTTTATCTACATTTCGTTTGCCTTTGATCTCCTCTGGTGTCTCACCAGAGATTGTCCTCTGCTGTGTGGCCTCGGACAGGTGGCTGGCCCTCTCTGAAGCTTAGTTTTCCCTTCTGAGAAGGAGGATAATCTTACTTCTACTCTGTGGGACTGGATTCTCACAGTTCCTGCCTTGAAAGCCTGTAAGTAAGGTCCTAAAGCAGGAGCAGGCCACCCTGTGAGAATTTAGAGGTGGGGATTGCTAAGCCTTGCCTCTTTGCCCTCCTTTCGCCTGCTCACCCCAGGCCTGGCCCACTAAGTCCCTTTCACCTATCTGAAGCACCCTGGGAGCCCAACCCCATTCCTGGTTCCAAGGCCCGGCTGTGGCCCCACACAGCTCTCCCCACAGCCCCAGCTACTTCTTTGCCCAGCCTGGCCTTGGGGTTCCGGCTGGGGAAGGGAGAGGAAGGGCACAGCAGGTGTGGGCCTTGCTCTGAAGGCTTTTTTTTTTTACTTCTTTCTCCATAGGGCAGCTCCAGACCAAGGAGTTCTTCCAGATTAATATCCTGCGGAAGATACCCGTCCTCAAAGATGGTGACTTCATCTTGACTGAAAGGTGCTCTCCTTCTCTTCCTCCTCCTAAGCCCCTAGATCCCCTGGCCTCTGGCTGTCCCATTGTGTGCCCTCTTAGACCCTATGCCGCAGATGAGGGCAGAGGGAGGAGTGTGGGGAGAAGCTGACACCTGGGGTTGGGGGTGACCAGGATGCCCGGAAGCTGGTGCAAGATAGCGCTGTACCTCCCTTGTCCTCGGCCTCCTTTTCTGGACCCTAGGGCCTCCCCATCCCCTGATGGAGGGCAGTAGAAGAGAACGTGGGGGCATTTGTCCAGTTGGACAGAGAGCAAGTTCAGCACATGGAAGCTGAAAGGGCCTCTCCTGACTCCTCAGGCCACTCTCCAGAGTTGGCCAGGGCCTGAGGGAACAACTCACGGTGAAGGCCAGTCACCAGGCAGGCAGAGGGTAAGAGGTCAGGCAGCTACAGGCACAATGGCCGGAGGACCTGTCAGGGGTGACCCATGACAGATCTGAGAACAGGCTTTTCTTCCAGGTCCTCAACCCAACACTGGGACATGCAGGGGGCTTGATGCAAGACTCCAGAGGCACAGAGAGCCTTTTCTGAGCTGTGTGACCTTGGAGAAGTCACTTAATTATTCTGAGGCTTAGCTTTCTCACGTGAAATCTCTACCTCATGGGGCCGTGGGTGGTGGCTGCTGTGGTATCACAGATATGGGCCTCTTAACCCACTGAGCCACCCAGGTGCCCGGTAGATATGGGCCTCTTAAAGGGCCAAGTGGATGGTGTGGCCCAGCGTCCATGCTGGAGACAATGAAGGAAGGAGACTAGGGAAGGTACAGTCAGGGGCAGTGCCCAGGAAGCTGTGGATGAGAGGGGAGACGTCAAGTACAGAGAAGCTCCAGCGCCCCACTGAGGGATGGGAGCAGCTGAGGAAAAAGGGCCATGAACCAGGATCCTCACAGCCACTGTTCCTGCTGACCCTGATCTGTAGCTCCGCCATCTTGATTTACCTGAGCTCTAAGTACCAGACGGCAGACCACTGGTACCCCTCCGACCTTCAGGCCCGCGCTCGCATCCACGAGTATCTGGGCTGGCATGCTGACTGCATCCGCGGCACCTTTGGTGTACCCTTGTGGACCCAGGTGAGGAGAGCCGTCTAAGGGTTGTTGACCGTCAGGGACCCAGGAGGAGGCAGGGACATGGCCTGAGCCCACCCTTTGCCTGTCAGGTGATAGCACCACTCAGTGGGGCCCATGTGCCGGAGGAGAAGGTGGAACGGAACAAGACGGCCATGGACCGGGCGCTGCAGCAGCTGGAGGACAAGTTCTTGGAGGACAAGGCCTTCCTCATGGGCCAGCAGATGTCGCTGGCTGACCTTATGGCCTTCGAGGAGCTGATGCAGGTGTGAGCTTGGGATCTGTGGGCAGCATCCCTCCTGTCGCTGCCCTCACTAGACAGAAGCTCTCAGGAAGGCCTAGAGACAGCTAGGAATTTGCCCAGAATCACAGAGCAAGGTTCTGTCTGAACTGATGCTTTCGCCCTGAACTTCTGCTTCCCTCCTGGGTGTGGTGTTTCATGCTGGTGCTCCTGGGCCCTGAGGCTGTCCATACTTCCCTGGGCCTCACATGGGAGTTCGCAGGGTAGGGGGAGGGTGCCCAACACCTGTGCTAGTGGTTCTGGTATTGGAGCCTCAGTATTGCTGTAACTTTCCCATCCTTGTTCCTGCAGCCTGTGGCTGTTGGCTATGACCTCTTTGAGGGAAGGCCGAAACTGGCAGCATGGCGTGAGCGAGTGGAGGCTTTCCTGGGTTCTGATCTGTTCCAAGAGACCCATGGTCCAATCCTGAACATCCTGGAGCAGGCGGTCAACAAAAAATTCCCGAAGCCTTCCCCAGAAGTCTATCCGAGTATTCTGCTTCGTATTTCCAGGATTCCCTGAGGAGTCTGGAAGGGGGAACTGATGGTTGGAGGCCAGGAGATTAGGCATAAAGAGTCATTCTTAGTTTCTTACTAGTCCTTTTTCATCCCTCTGTTCTGTCTTACCTCAGTCTCTTGTTTCTGACTTCTGGAAGAACTCTACCACAGGTAGGATGCCTGATGTCCTGGGCAGTGCTGCTTCTCAGGTATAGCACATATAATCAACAGAAGACTAAAATCCACCATATAGAAAGAGCTCTAGAAATCCAATAGCATGAGGAAGAACAAATCAACTTAAAATCAGCAAATGTCATTGGTCTTTTAAGTATAATGAAGACTTGGGGAGACACCTGAGTGGCTCACTCAATTAAGTGTCTGCCTTTGGCTCAGGTCATGATCCCAGGGTCCTAGAATCGAGTCCCACATCAGGCTCCTTGCTTGGCAGGGAGCCTGCTTCTCCCTCTGCCTTCCACTCTCCCTGCTTGTGTGCCCTCTCTCCCTGACAAATAGATAAATAAAATCTTAAAAAAATATATAGTGAAGACTTGGGCTTGGGTGGCTCAGTCGGTTAAGCATCTGACTGTTGATTTTGGCCCAGATCATGATTTCAGGGTCTGAGATGGGAGTCCTGTGTCCAGCTCATACTCAGCACAGAGTCTGCTTATCCCTCTCCCTCTGTTCTCCCCCAACTTGCACAGTCTCTCTTTCTTTAAATAAATAAATAAATAAAATCTTAAAAAATATATAATGAAGACTCAGACAATTGAAGAAGAAACCAAGAATGATTGGTTCTTTTACATGGTCCTATTATATGTAGTAATAAAATTATGTCCCAGTAACCCTCATCATAGTTAATCCAAGTGACCTCATAGATAACAAGCCAATATATAACATTTTACCAGGGCAACAAAATGGTAAGAAATCCATTAGAATGGCAAGCACCTAAAGTATAAAGATGATGTTTCAATGGCTATGGTAATGGTTTTTGAAATCTGGGAAACAGAAGACTTAACAAGCACTCCTGTCTTCTAGTGTGGTTTCAGCATAAGAGAAAACAGGGGTTATAGGTTGTTGCAGAAGCCACCATGTGTACCCCCCAGATCTGTCTTTGTGACAGAGCCGACACCAGTTACTTTAATGGAGAGAATTTAACATAAAGAATTGGTGGGGTGTCTGGGTGCCTCAGTTGGTTAAGTGTCCCATTCTTGGCTCTGGTCTCAATCTCAGGGGTCATGGGTTCAAACCCTGCATCGGGCTCCATGCTGGATGGGAGCCTCCTTAATAATAATAATAAACATAAACATTAAGAATTGGTCACTGGGCATTATAGAACTCCAGGCAGAGAAAACCCAGATGATCACAGGGACAGCCACTAGCTCTAGGGCTGCGGGGGACCAAGAGAGGAAATTGGAATTCTCAAAATGTAGATGCTGGGGGAGACACCTTGTGGAAATCAGACTTCTGAGAAGGGTGCTGCTGCCTCCAAACCCATGGGGCTGAGATCAGACCTTGGAGTTGGAGGGTACTGCCATCTCAGGGTGAATGAAAACACACATCCTAGTAGTGTTGGAAAATTGCAGACCGAGTTCAACTGCACTACAGAACTCCTGCCCCCCTGAGCGAAGACCCCTTGGTGTGGGAATGTAGACAGTGTCAGGAACCTTTGGCCTCCTCCAGCCGCCTCTCCAGTTCATGGTATTTGGTGTTTTTTTGTTTGTTTGTTTGTTGTTTTTTGTTTTTATGGCAAGGCTTAATGCTGTCTCTAATACCTCCAGTGTATGGCACCATCTAGATTGGAGAAGCCAGCAGCCAATAGTAGTCTTGTAGCCATTTCTGCCTGGGAATCAAAATGTCTCCATCTTGAATAGAAAAATAATGCTGAGGACAATGGGTTTCCCCACAGGAGAGTTTATGCCTAACCAAAACAGCACTCTTGTGGGAAGGTAAAAAATGTCAGCCTTGCCCCTGTCCTGAGCTATCTAGCGTAAGCACAGTACGTCTGAGTGAGGCATTTCAGCTACCTGGAAGAGAAAACTTTGGCCCAGGACTCTACTGACGTCTGGAATCCTAGTAAGAAGCACCGGGCTCAGCCCAGGTGTAGCCGCCCCCAACCAACTGTGATGACATCCTTGAGAGTGTTAGAAAGGGGACTTGAAACTGTGGGAGGCCACGGTAAGGCTTGAGACGAGGACCAAACCAGGCCCTGACTTGTGCCTCCTTTAAAGGCTGAATAGCCGAGCAAAAGGCTTAGGTCGATTAAGTAGAGTAGCGCTGAGAAAGGGTCTGTGCTCTATGTTGCGCGCTCGCCTATGTGACTTCCCACACGTTTGCTAGTCAGATAGGGACGATTTGGCTGGGGTCAGAAATTCTTGGCTGGGGGCGCCTGGGTGGCTCAGTGGTTTGGGCCGCTGCCTTCGGCTCGGGTCATGATCTCAGGGTCCTGGGATCGAGCCCCGCATCGGCTCTCTGCTCCGCAAGAAGCCTGCTTCCCTCTCTCTCTCTCTCTCTCTGCCTGCCTCTCTGCCTACTTGTGATCTCTGTCTGTCAAATAAATAAATAAAATCTTTAAAAAAAAAAAAAAGAAATTCTTGGCTGGTCCTTGCTGTCCTTGCACGGGCTATAGACGACACCACTGTAAGAGTGTGCTGTGCTTACACAAACTATGTCTTGAGTGGCCTTGAAGTCAGTACAACTGGCGCTAGAAGGTCTGCTATTGGTGCTTGGGAAATAGATAATGGGAAAGCTTGAAGGATTTTCTTTGCATGTTGCAAACTCTTTAGTAATCAGCTAAAAATAGATACTTTTTTTTTTTAGGGACTAACACACCTTTTAATATGTTTTTAAATATTTTTAGGGTTTAAAAAGTGTTTAAAGTTTGTAGTTCCTAGTAGGAAAACATTATCTGAATGAATACCCTAATGGCAAACCATTGTAGAATGTTTCAGTTGCATGGGGAGCAGAGGGGTAGGGATTCTCTTCACAGCACCCCAGCTTTCTTCATGAGAAGGTCGGAAGTACACTGGTTTGTATTATTGCAACATCCATTAGGTGATCGAAGTTGTTTTTCCTTCAGCAAGGGCTTTATTTGTCAGAAGGGCATTATGCTTGACCTCCAAATTTGGCTGACAATTTACTGATGAGATTCATAACCTTTGGGTTGCTCTGATATTTTGACATATTCGCTGGGTTCTGGGCCACATCCTGGAAGGCCACCATAACTTCTGGATCCTGCATGGCTGCAAGAACTTCCGGATCACTGAGAATTTCATTGAGCCCAGGCATTCCTGCCATCCCAGGCATCCCCCCCTGCCATTCCAGGCATCCCCCCAGAAAAGCCACCTGGGAAAGAGCCATCCTGAGCTCCTGATTGTTGTCTGGCTTCTTCCTCCCTCTGGGCTCTCTCATGTTCTTCCCGAGCCTTCTTAACCCTTCCTATTCTTTCTTTGATCTCTCGCTCTTCACGTTTTCGCTCATATTTTCTCCGATGTTCAGCAGTTTTCTGGGCCCTCGGTTGAACTTCCTTCAGCATTGCACTAGCATCTCCATCATAATCCAGTTTACAAGCAAGGGCAAGATCATGTGCTGCTTCTTCCCAATGGCCCAGAAGTCTATGTGCTTTCCCGCACCACTTATGAGGCTGAGCTGAATCAGGATTTATTTCAATAGCTCTGTCACAGTCTCAAATGGCAGCATTTGGCTTCTGTAATTTGATGAAGACACTGGCTCTCTTGGCATACAGAATGGCCAAGCGAGAATTTAGTTTGATGGCATCTGTGAACAAGTCAATGGCTTTCTGTGGTTCACCATCATTTAGGGCATCAATGGCAGCCACTTTTTCATCATTTGCCTGATCCATCATTTCCTTGGTTATCTCTGCATTTTCATCTCCCATTCCTTGAGGGGCATCGTTATCTGGTTCAATCACACCTTCATTGTCAATTTCTAGATCACTCTCCTCACTCTGTCTTTATGTTTTCCTCCGCCTTCTTACTATCTGGTTTTTCTTCCTTGATACTGTCTTCTGATTTAGTTTTATGAGTGGCAGGTGGTATTTTACCCCCCATGCTCTCCACCCACTCCCGCAGGAAACGCATTTCCTCCGTGTGCAGAACGCTCGGATCCTGCTTATACATTTTCACGAAAGCCCAAAGCTCGTTCACTTTGCGGGGGTCCATGGTCCAGAGGCAGTGGCAGGCGGCAGGCGTGGCTGAGGTTGCGACCCGATTCAAGGCGCGGGTACTAGCTCAGCGTGATCGTTTAGAAGGGCTAAAAATAGATACTTTTCTTACGATTGTTTCTGTTAGCTATATAATGCCTCACAGCCTTGAATAAACTCGGCACTATTGGACATCCTCCTTGGTGCTCCTCCTGCCCCCATCTCTTTGTCTCTTAATTTCTTTTCACCATCCTCTTACCCTCTCGACCCTGGTCGGTTTGTCGTGCCAGCTGCGACATGAAACAAAGCCCTGGTCTAGGTGGGAGGCATCTGTCTTCAAGTCCATGCTGTGGACTACTAGCTCTAGCAGACGGTTTGACGTTTGGAATTCCCTGGAACTGGTTCCTCATCTTGGGGTTTGTTGCAGGGTTTCGGCTTTGATGTGTCAGGTTCCTGCATCTTCATTCTGGTGTGTCCTTCCAGGCAGTGGAAGAGTCAGCCTCTAGCTGACTCCCAAGCTGTGGGAACGAGGTGGCCTCTCATTAGCAGTGGTCACACTTAGGGTTACCATCCCTGCTCTCAGACCCCCATGCTGGTCACAGTGTCCTGCCCCACAAAGGACATGGTGCTCTACCTGGACCTGCTGGCTGTCCCAGGCTGGCTGCCCCATCATATCTTCACTAGGCTTCTCCTCCAAGCCAGACTCTGTAGTACTGGTCCAGGGACCTGTTCCTCCCACGCCACATACCCCCTCCTAACCACCCCTCCCTCTCGGATGCCAGAATGTTTGGGTTCCCTTCCATCTGTACCTGGCAGCCTTCCTTGCCCAGACGGAAAGCATTTGCATCAGAACATAGCCACCACTCCAAACCTCCAGCCTGTGAACCTTAGGCAGTATCTCAGGCTACATGGGTTACTAGAACAAAAATACCAGAGGGGCACCTGGGTGGCTCAGTCGGTCAAGCGTCTGTCTTCGGCTCTGGTCATGATCTCAGGGTCCTGAAATCAAATCCCATATCTGGCTCCCTGCTCAGAGGGGAGCCTGCTTCTCCTTCTCCCTCTGCTGCTCCCCCTGCTTGTGCTCTTTCTTCCTCTCTCTCACTCACTCTCTCTGTCTCAAATAATAAATAAAATCTTTAAAAAAAAAAAAATCCCATTGAGAAACAAGATAGAGGATCATAAGGGAAGGGAGGGAAAAATGAAGCAAGACAAAGCCAGAGAGGGAGAGAAGCCATAAAAGACCCTTATTCTCAGGAGATCAACTGAGGGTTACTGGAGGAGAGAGGAGTGGGAGGGATGGGGTGGCCGGGGGATGGACACTGGGGAGGGTATGTGCTATGGTGAGCGCTGTGAACTGTGTAAGATCGAGGAATCACAGATCTGTACCCCTGAAATAAATAATACATTCTATGTTAATTAAAAAAGATTCCAAACACAAAAATACCAGAGGCTGGGTGGCTTACCCTTAAACATCTTACCCTTACCAACATCTATTTCTCCCACTTCTGGAGGTCGTGAAGCACAAGATCAAGGTGCCGGTAGATTCAGTGTCTGATGAGAGCTTGCTTCCTGGTTCATAATGACTGGTGGTGGGAGGGGCTTGGGAGTTCCCTGGAGTCTCTTTGTAAGGGTACTTCCGATTCCCCATCGTTTTAGCGGTTAGGGTTTCACCATAGGGCTTCGGAGGACAAGGGAAGACAAAACTTTAGCCCAAAGCAGAGGCTCCCAAGCCTTGCCAGTGTGATGATTTGGGTAGCTGAGAGCACCTGCCTTGTGTGGAGGTGGGGGGATGATGGGGAGAATCAGACTCCTTATGGAGCTGGGAGCCCCATGTAGGACTTGATCCTGGGACTCTGGAATCATGACCTGAGCCGAAGGCAGTCGCCCAACCAACTGAGCCACCCAGACACCCAATATTTTATTTAAATTTTTTTAAGTTAATTTATTTGACAGAGAGAGAGAGTGCACAAGCAGGGGGAGTGGGAGGCAGAGGGAGAGGGGGAGAAGCAGGTAGGGATCCTGAAAAGGGACTCAATCCCAGGACCCTCGGATCATGACCTGAGCTGAATGCAGACTTTTAACGACTGAGCCACCCAGGTGCCCAATAGAAATCTTTTTTTTTTTTTTTTAAGACTTTATTTATTTATTTGACAGACAGAGATCACAAGTAGGCAGAGAGGCAGGCAGAGAGAGAGATGGGGAAGCAGGCTCCCGACTGAGCAGAGAGCCGGATGTGGGCCTCGGTCCCATGACCCTGAGATCGTGACTTGCACAGAAACCAAAAGTGGGATGCCCAACTGACTGAGCCACCCAGGCACCCCTCATCATGCTAAACCTTAAAACTTACATCTTTGCCAGCAATGACAAGGGAAACATTCTTTGTACTTAGGTTCTCTTCTGCAGGCGCTGAAGAAGAGGTGAGGCACCGCACCATGCTTAGCCTGTTCACTTGCCTGCACTCCATAAACCAACAACTGTCTCTCCAAGAAAGGATGAGCTGATTGAGAATGGGCTCCAATGGACATGACTTCGCAGGGAAAATAGTTAGCAGCTGCACAGGTTTGGAAATAGTGAAGGTCCCTAACGTCGTAACCAGCAATAAGCTGCCCAGCACCATCTGGTCATCTCTGACCACATTGTTTTGCTGAGTCTTGCTTTCAGTTAGGGATACAAGACAAGACACATGCACATCTGGAATCCGGACAGTCCATCTGCGTTAAATCACACAACAGTCTCGCATCAGCATTACACCCCCAGACTGAGGCACCCATGTGGTTGTTAGCAAGGAGAATTGTTTTCCTGATGAGCTACAAGTTGTGCCCGGAGACTCTCTTCAATGCAACCAACACCAAATGGGTTTCAAACTGACCAGGACAGAACTGGGACAGTTGCTTTGGATTTTCAATTCAATGAAGCCTGTTTTAAGGGCTTCAAACAGCGAAGTCGCTGTCAAACAGGTTTCTAAAGCAAGTCTGCATGCCTGACAGGGCCATCAGAGGCACCACTGGCATTCTCTTGTGGAGTCCCACGTTTGAAAAGAAAATAGCAGAGAGTGGGTCATGGGGGCTGGGAGACACTGGTGTCTGGGAGATACTAGTTACTGAGAAATATCTTGACACATGGCCATTTCATTAGAGAACATTTATTTATTTTAAAGATGGGGTAGGGGTGGGGGACATAAATGAGCAAGCAAGGGGAAGAGTGGAGGGTAACGAACAAGCAAACTCTGAGTTGAGCTAAGCATTGAGCCTGATGTGGGACTTGATCCATGGCCTGTGAGATCATGACTTGAGCTGAAATCAAGAGCCAGGTCCTTGAGGCACCTGGGTGGCTCAGTCTTTCAGCATCTGCCTTCGGCTCAGGTCATGATCCCAGGGTCCTGGGATCGAGCCCCGTTTCAGGAACCCTGTTCAGCGGGAAGCCTGCTTCTCCTTCTCCCACTCCCCCTGCTTGTATTCTCTCTCTCACTGTGTCTTCTCTGACAAATAAACAACTAAAATCTTAAAAAAGAAAAAAAAAAAAAGGAGTCAGACCCTTAACGGACTGAGCCACCCAAGTGTCCAGAGAACTTTTTTTTCTGGAAGAGTTGGGACAGCTGAGTCATGGAGCATAATTGCTGATGTGTCAGCTGCTCTGAGCACCTTGTGTATATGAGCTCCAGGAATCTCCCTGAGCCAGGCACAGTGGCTCACAAAAGGCTTTACACTGGTACATTGCACAGCTGCCACCGCACCTGTGGACCATGACATGGCCACACATTCCGGCTAATGGACCAGTAATCTGTGACTATTACTGCCAGTGTCCATGTGGGTCACTGCTGAGTACGGCTGTGGGACACTCTCATAAGTGGCATTGCTGGCTAAAGGAGTCATGTGTCTTTTTTGGGGGGGGCGGTTGGAGGGAAATGGAAAAATTTTTTTTAAAGATTTTATTTATTTATTTGACAGACAGATCCCAAGTAGGCAGAGAGCCAGGCGGGGGGGGTGGGGTGGGGGGTGGTGGTGATGGAAGCATCAGGCTCTGCAGAGAGCCTGATTCGGGGCTTGATCCCAGGACCCTGAGACCATGACCTGAGCCGAAGGCAGAGGCTTAACTCACTGAACCACCCAGGTGCCTCAAAATGGAATGATTTTTATTTTTAAAAAATTTTATTTATTAGGGTTTTTTTTTTAAACTTTGGTAAGAGATTTTATTTATTTATTTGACAGAGAGCAACACAGCAAGAAAGGGAACACAAGCAGAGGGAGTGGGAGAGGGAGAAGCAGGCTTTCCCATGGAGCAGGGAGCCTGATGTGGGGCTCGATCCCAGGACCTTGGGATTATGACTTGAGCCAAAGGCAGACGCCTAGCAACTGAGCCACCCCTGCGCCCCACTGCTTTTTTTAAAAAAAGATTTTATTTATTTGACAGAGATCACAAGTAGACAGAGGCAGGCACAGAGAGAAGAAGGGAAGCAGGCTCCCTACTGAGCAGAGAGCCCAATGCGGCCTCAATCCCAGGACCCTGGGATCATGACCTGAGCTGAAGTCAGAGGCTTTAACCCACTGAGCCACCAGGTGCCCCTGTTTTGTTTTGTTTTTTAGTGGGCGCATGATGTTATACCAGTTTCAGGCGGACAGTGTAGTGATTCTATAGCTGTACACATCATGCTAGGCTCACGAATGTAGCCACCACCTGTCATCACACGATGTGATCAAAATATTATGGACCGTATTCCCTATGCCATGCCTTTCATCCCCGTGCCGTTTTCATTCCACGACTGGAAGCCTGCACCTTACTCCCCTTTACCCATTTTGCCCACCCCCCACCTCCCTTTCCCTCTGGCAGCCATCAGTTTGTCTTCTGACTTTGAAGGTCTGATTCTGTGGTCACATGCTCTTTTTGCTAGATATCACCACACTGCTGTCTGTGGAGGTTGTCCTAGCCCTCATGGATTGTTTTTGTTAGTAAACTCTGGACACGGAACCAAGATACCACAGAGCGTGGGGGTGCCAAGGAGCTTAGAAAAACAAACTTACTTTCTTGCAGTTCTGGAGTCTGGAAGTCCAAGATCAAGATGTTGGCAAGGTCAGTTTCTCCTGAGGCCTCTCTGCTGGGCTTGTAGTTGGCCATCTTCTCCCTGTGTCCTCATGTGATCTTTTCCCTGTGCATGTGAGACACTTCTGTGTCTCTCTGCCGGTCCTAATCTCTCTTATAAGGACACCAGTCAGATTGGATTAGGGCCCACTGGGGGTTAGGACTTCGACACAGGAGTGTGGGGGGGAGGACACATTTGAGCTTATAATGTGACATGCACGCGTGTACTCTGTGCTAAAAAACTTAACTGTGGCAGGTGGTTGGGGACGGAGTGGATTCTCAAGCTAGTTTTTCTGGGGGTTTACATATTTTAAATAAAACTGGGCACTTTTCAAGTGTTCAGATCCATTGGCATTTCTTCTCCTGTGAGCTTTTTGTGTCATTTGTGAAGGGCCCTCATACCTAAGAATGGTATCTGGGATACAGATGGATAAGCCTCTTTGAGCCCTTTGCCCTAATTGAGGCTTTCACTGGTATAGTCTAGAAGGCCCCTGATGTCACCCAGCTGGCTTTTGTGAGATGTGAGTTCTGGGGGCCATGCCAGGCTGCAATCTCGCCACCTCAACCTTTTGCACTCTTCTTTCGTAGCCCCATGTCTTGAGTTGTTGAACACATGCCCACCAAAGCCCGCTCCTCTTTTCCTTCCTTCCTGCTTGTAGGCCCTTCTATTCACACTAGTGTGACCGAACCCAAGTTCATCTGTCCAACGCACAGTGGAAACATTACTGAGACATCGTGTGTATAGGCTGCCACGCGAGGATGCAGAGGATAAGCCTCAAACATTCCCTAGTGTCAATGAGGATGTGGAGAAAAGGGAACCCTCATGCACTGTCAGTGGGGAATGCAAACTGGTGCAACCATTCTGCAAAAGAGCATGGAGGTTTCTCAAAAAGTTAAACATGGAAACAGTGTATGGTCTAGTCATTCCATTACTGGGTATTTACACAAAGAGTATCAAAACATTAATTCAAAAAGATGTATGTAATCCTGGGGGCCTGAGTGGCTCAGTGGGTTAAGTCTCTGCCTTTGTCTCAGGTCATGACCTCAGGGTCCTGGGATGGAGTCCTGCATCAGGCTCTCTGCTTACCAGGGAGCCTGCTTCCCTGTCTCTCTCTGCCTGCCTCTCTGCCTGCTTGTGATCTCTGTCTGTCAAATAAAGAAGTAAAATCTAATCCTATGTTTATTGCAGCATTATTTACAACAACAAATTGATGGAAGCATCAATAGATGAATGAATAAAGTGTCCATCGATAGATGAATGAATAAAGATATGCGTATGTATGTATAACAGAATATTATGCAGCCATGAAAAAGATTGAAATCTGGCCATTTGCAATGACATGGATGGAGCCATACAGTATTATGCTAAATGAAATAAGTCAGTGAGAGAAAGACAAATACTGTATGATTTCACTCATAGATGGAATTTAAGAAACAAAAAAATGAACAAAGGAAAAAAAACCGCAGACTCTTAACTATAAACTGGTGGTCACACAGGGGAGGCGGGTGGGGGGATGGGTGAAATAGGGGATGGGGATAGAGAGTACACTTACCAGGATGAGCACTGACGAATGTATGGGATTGCTGAATCACTATATTTTTACCCCTGAAACTAATATAATACTGTTTGCTAGCTATCTTGGAATTAAAATTACTCTATCTGAAGGTGATTAAAAAAAAAAATAAAATAGGGGCACCTGGGTGGCTCAGTTGGTTAAGTGTCCAACACTTGATTTCAGCTCAGGTCATGATCTCAGGGTGGTGAGATCAAGCCCCCAGTCGGGCTCCACACTCAGTGGGGAGTCTGCTTGAGATTCTCTCTCTGCTCTCCTCCCAGCTCATGCATCCACTTTTTCTATCAAATAAATAAATCTAAAGTAAGATAAAAGTACACACACACACATACACTCACACACCCTTGCCTACCTGAAGGGGTAGAGTCAGGGATTTTGAAAGGCTAGCAAGGGGCACCTGGGTGGCTCAGGCAGTTAAGGGTCTGCCTTTGGCTCAGGTCATCGTCCCAAGGTCCTGGGATCAAGTCCCCTCAATGGGGAGCCTGCTTCTCCCTTCGCATGCTGCTCTCCCTGCTTGTGAGCATGCTCTCTTCCTCTTATAAATAAAATCTAAAAAAAAAAAAAAAAAAAAAGTTCTTAAAAAAAAAAATAAATAAAGGCCAGCAAAAGAGGGTAAAGGGGGGAAGAGTCATGTGACTCAAGATCAGCCCCAGGAAGTTTGCTGAGTGTGGGAGGGTCAATTTCATTTTGTTGTGCTCAAAGAGGAAGTCAGTGGTCCTGGATTCTGCTGGCTTCTTTTTTTTTTTTTTTTTTTTTTTTTTTTTTTAAGATTTTATTTATTTGTTTGACAGACAGAGATCACAAGTAGGCAGAGAGAGCGAGAAGGAAGCAGGCTCCCCGCTGAGCAGAGAGCCCGATGCGGGACTTGATCCCAGGACCCTGAGATCATGACCTGAGCCGAAGGCAGCGGCTTAACCCACTGAGCCACCCAGGCGCCCTCTGCTGGCTTCTTTATGAAAGCTTGAGCTCCTGCAAAACAACTAAATTAACGTTTGGTAGGGTGCCTGGGTGACTCAGTGGGTTAAGCCTCTGCCGTGGGCTCAGGTTATGATCTCAGGATCCTGGGATCAAGGTTCGCATGGGGCTCTCTACTCAGCAGGAAGCCTGCTTCCCCCTTTCTCTCTCTGCCTGTCTCTCTCTGCCTACTTGTGATCTCTATCTTTCAAATAAATAAGCAACAACAACAAAAAAAAACTAAAAAAAATTTTTAAAATTAATATTTGGTTATCACTTGTCAAGCGTGAATGTTATTTTACAGAAACAAGGATCAGAGGATAAGCAGATTTGGGGTAAAGAGTTGAGCTGCACTTCCTGCCCTGTCAACTCTTTGGTGACATGTTTCACTAGCATCCTAGTGGGGTCTAGGGAGGGAAGAACGTAGCATCTTTGGGGCATCTGGGTGGCTCAGTTGTTAAATGTCTGTCTTCAACTCAGGTCATGGGCCCAGATCAAGGGCCCAAGGTCCTGGGATAGAGCCCCCATATTGGGTCCCAGCTCGGCAGGAAGCCTGCTTCCCACTCTTCCACTTCCCCTGCTTGTTTTCCCTCTTCTGCTGTGTCTCTCTCTCTGTCAACTTAAAATAAATAAATAAAAATAAAAATCTTAAAAAAAAAATAGAACATAGCATCTTTAATCATCACAAAGACTACACCCTGTTTTGTTTTGTTTTGTTTTGTTTGGTTGTTGTTGCTTTTTTTTTTTTTTTTTAGATTTTTATTTATGTGACAGAGAGAGAGAGACAGCACAAACAAGGGGAGTGGCAAGTAGAGTGAGAGGGAAAAGCAGGCTCCCTGCTGAGCAAAGAGCCCCACTTGAGGCTCAATTTAAGGACCCTGAGACCATGGCCTGGGCCAAAAGCAGATGCTCAACCAACTGAGCCACCCAGGCACCCCTATACCCTGTTTTACAATCAAGGGTTTCTCATCACCGACCACGTGCCTGAACAGAAAACTTAGGAAACTGAACTTACGTAACAGAAACAGCACAGGTCAAAGCACATGACACTTTCAAGTTTCTCAGAGTTCCTTCTGCCAATGTTTGTTTTTTTGTCTAGTGGTCTGTTTTCTCAGGAGAGGTCCAGGGTTCCCAGTTTCTCAGGACATCCTGCAGGAGGCCATGCGGCTTATGTGGCTGCTGTTCTTGGATGTGACAGTAGATGGCACTGCCAACCAATAAATGGGGTCCTTAACCTTGGCCTCTGAGCTCATGGTTCCCAGGGCCTTCCTACCAGGGTTCTACCCAACCTGTGTCATTCCCAGCTTGAGCCCTGAGCTGCTCCCTGCCGCATCTGTTCTGCCCTGAGGGTCTCTGGTGGGTGTGTTCCCTCTTTGATCCTGTTCCTGTGGCCTCCCTTTCAGAGATTCCTCCAATTTGCTTGTTTTCCTGGACCTTTTCCATCTTCCCTCAGAGGGTTGGGAATAGAGACATCCTGTGCCTTTTAGACCCACACCAGCTACTTTTTTGTTCACAATTGGACGGGTTGCTTTCAAAAGGCACTGCAATAAAATAGAAGACGTAAATGCACAGTAAACATTCACTGTGGGTTCAGTGTAGGTGACAGCTATGTTCTGGAGGGTGGGCCACTGCTGAACTAGCCACACTGGGCACCATCAAAGGAGGGGGCTAGCGGGATCCTCAGGTCTCCTGCCTTTGGAGGAGAGACAAAAGAGGCTCCTGGAAATGACCTTGAATCCCGAACTGGTCTTGGCAGAGGGAAGGGCATGAGCTAATGCTGAAAGCAGGGAGGTCAAGTGTGTTTGGGACTCTCCAGCAGCTGGGCATGGTGAGGGGCATACTGGCAGGCCAAGGTCATGGTGGCAAGATGAGCACAGGCTCTTGAGCCATGCCGAGGGCTGGCTGTTTGTTCCCAGGACTACTGTTGCTCAGGTATGTGATCGGCCAGGGGCATGGCCTGACCGCTAGATGGTGGAGTGGGGTGTGGAGAGCTGGGTGGAGGACAGCATAAAGGGGAATCATTCAATGGCAGAGAATTCTTCTACCAGAGGCCTGCAGGCTTCTGAGGTTGGTGGGAATGACTCAGAGGGAGCGAATGGGGGCTTTCCGGGGGTGGGGGGGGGCTATGTTGGGGCCCACAGCCCCATCCCCAAGGTCCTGGCACTGGCTTTTAATCCCTCCGGTGGACCCCACCGGGAGGGCTGGGAGACAGAAGAAAGACCCCGCTCTAGTCCCCTAGCCTATTCTCCCTCCGCTGCTTTTTGTCTGTGTCTGAGTCTCACTCCCCGTTGGCTGGGTGAATGAATGAGTAAATGAACAAAGGGAAGAGTTCCTAGCTGCCCTTGTCCCTCTCTCCATCTCCCCATCTTGCTTCCAGGTTCCTATCTTTGTCACGCTTCTCGCATTCTTCCCTGTACCACATGGCTGGGGCTCTTGTTCAATATGGTAAAGCCAGCTGGGATTCTCGGTGTAGGGTTGGGTTACAGATCTCGGATATTGGACTCCCTGACGGCTCTGGGCATGTTGGGTCTGAGCTCAGCCTCCCATCGACAGCCTGGCTGGGCCTGCGTGGCTTCGCTCCCTCCTGTCTGGGCTCCAGGATGGCCGGCTGTGGACAGGCAGGCTCCTGGGGCTGCCCAGCCCTGGTTCTCCCCCTCCACTGGGGAAGAGTCTGAGCCAGCTGTGCTCCTTCTGCAGCTGGTGGCTTCCAGACCTTTTCCTTGGGAAGGACCATGGGCCTCAGCAGGAGTCAGCTTTGTGCCTGTTCCCTGTCCCTCCTTCCCAGAAAGTCCTGCCACAACCCTGGACCCTGCCTGATCCAATCAGAGTGGCCCAGGAATTCAGGGTCTTCACTGGCTGGGCTGAATCATGAACTGTCCTTGAAACCAAGGGTGGGGACAGTCCTCCCCAAGTCACATGTCCTACAAGTACTTGTGTTTGTGGACGGTGGACTTTGTCCCTAACAGTCCTGCCTGGCGGACTTCAGTTCCTATAAAACCGGTGGGGAACATTACAGTTGCCTTGCATGGGTCAAGAAAGTCAGGAAGTAGCTCTAACGTTCCAAGGTCCCAGAATGGGGTGGGGATACCTTCCTGGGAGGCCCTGGGTCATTCCCCAGGGGGCTGTCCCAGCTGTCACCTGCTCCATGACCCAGCACACCAGCATGGGCCAGCGTGGATGCTAGGCCCCAGCTCCCAACCTACCCATGGCTCACAGAGGTGCTGCCCCAGAGCTCACCCCTCAGCATCTCAAGACTGGGGTTCTGACCGAAAACTTGGGTTCTGACAGAAAAGAAGTGTACAGGACAGTCCAGGAGGAAGGGAGAAAAATGCTCAAGGCTGGGAACATGGCTACACTGCGGGGGGTCGGGACGCAACCTGGCTGAGGGCACTTGGGCTGTGGGAGGGAGTTGCGCAGGGGAGCGTGGGATCTGACAGGGACTCGAGAAATCCCTGTGGATTAGGACAGAGGTGCCTTTGGTGGAGGTAGAGGGGCTGGTTAGGACGCTGGTGGAGTTGGAGGGATCGGGTCTGGGTAAGGAGGAGGGAAGACTCCAGGGGGCTGGCCAGAGCCTCAGGGGGTGGGGGTGCTGCACCTGAGGTGGGGGGATCCAGAGAAGGATGGTAAGGAGAGGGATGCCTTGAGGTGCCTGGGTGGTGCCGTTGGTTAAACGTCCGACTCTTGGTTTTGGCTTGGGTCCTGCTCTCATGGGTGGTGGGATAGAGGCCCGAGTTGGGCCTCTGAGCTCAGCAGGAGTCTGCTTGGATACTCTTTCCCTGTGGCCCTTTCCCCACTTGTGTGCTCACATGCTTGCTAGCTCTCTCATAAATAAATAAATAAATAAATAAATAAATAAATAAATAAATAGAGATGTCTTTACCAAGTCAGCATGTCAGGACAGTTACTCAGACTGGAGAGAGGAGAGGACTGGGCTGGGGGTGGAGGTGGGGTCATATGAGTGCGTGTGTGTGTGTGTGTGTGTGTGTGTGAGAGAGAGAGAGACAGAGACAGAGACAGAGAGACTCTGTGTGACTGTGTGAGAGCATGTGACTTGTGTGTGAATGTGTGTACGTGTGTGTGACTGTGTGATTGTGTGAGAGTATGTGACTATGTATGTGTGAGTGTGTGACTATATAAATCTGTGTTTGTGAGTGTGTGACTTTGTGTGACTGTGGGTGTCTGTGTGTATGTGTGTGAGTGTGTGAGTCTGTGTGTGTGTCAGGGTGTAACTTTGTGTGTGGGACTCTGTGTGACTGTGTGAGTTTGTGACTGTGTGTGAATCTGTGTTTGTGAATACATGACTGCGTGTGTGTGAAGTGATTGTGTATGCTACTATGTGTGATTGTGTGATTGTTTATGTGTGTGTGACTGTGTGTATATTTGTGAGTGTGTGACTGTGTGTGAGAGTCTGTGTGCATGTGAGTCTGTGTGGGGGGGGGACTGTGTGTGACTGTGTGAATTTGTGACTGTGTGTGAATCTGTCTGTGAGTGCGTGACTGTGTGTGTGTGTGTGTGTGACTCTGTGTGTGTGTGTGTGAAGCCCAGGAGCCTGTGCAAAGAAAGACACAAAAGGCCTTAAAGACCAATCATGTGTGTCTGCTGCCAGGGAGCCTCCCACCTCAGCTAGGATTGTGAAAGCTGCCCTGGCTGCCAGGAAGCCGAGATAAGGGGGTAGCCCAGCCAGAGGGAAGAAATGGCTGTGGGGGTGTCCAAGCTTTTCTAACACCCTGGGAAGGAGGAGAAGGGCCAGGCTGGGGACCCTGCTGTGGAAAACCAGCGACCAGTCTCCAATAGCCCACCCTGCCACCATTCCACAGAGGCCAGGAGGTGTGGAGGCTTGGCGGGGCGCCCAGCAAGTACTTCAGAGGAAGTAGGTTTCAGGGAGGGGAACATATTTCTTCAGGCCCCATTTTGGAGGGGCCAAACAAACCCTCAGAGGCCGAACTGAGTGGAGGGAAGGTGAAGACAGTGGGAGGCACAGCCATGCCCCTGGAGCTGTTCCTGGACCTCTACTCGCCCCCCTGCCGTGCCATCTACATATTTGCCCGGAAGAATGGCATTCCCTTTGAGCTGCGGCCTGTGGAGCTAGGACGGGGTGAGTCCTGACTAGGCTGGGCTCCATGGAGGGGTTGTCCAGGGGCAAGAACTTGATGAACTACTCATCCTCTCCACCCCTCAGGGGAGCACCTGAAGCCTGAATTCCTGAAGGTAAACCCCCTGGGGAAGGTACCTGCCCTCAAAGATGGGGATTTCCTGCTGGCGGAGAGGTAATGGGGTCCTGGGGGTCCTGAGGCCTGAGGAGTCTTCTGGGCTGGGGAAGGTGGAGGGAGAAAGGCAGAAAGCTGATGACCCCTTGCTGGGAGATTTTTCCAAACTGGTGTAGTCTCCCCCCGCCAACTTTTGGCTCACCCAGCTTGCAGGCAAGGGCTGGGCTAGGGGACTGCTTTGGGGCGAAAGCTGGTAGCTTCCGCCTGGGAAAAAGGGGCATAGGTCACTCAGTCAAGCCTGGACCACCTGGAGCCAGCTGAGGAAGATCGGAGCTTGAGGTCAGCCCTCCCCGAATGTCCCAAACCCGGCCTCTCAGTCCCAGGAGCCGGAAGGCAGGCAGCCCCAGATCGGCACTGGGCTCTGAATCCTAGTTCCCTACGTCCTCGCCCACTGCCGTGGACAGGTCACAGAACTTCGTGTCCCCTGTGTCTCCTCTGTAAAATGGGCAAGTAATGTGACCCTCCCCCAGGATTTGCCTGAGAATAGAAACTGGCCCCCAAGTACTAGGAGCCCAGAGGGGATCAAGAAAGGGGTTCTGGGCTCCTGGGTGGCTCAGTGGGTTAAGCCGCTGCCTTCGGCTCAGGTCATGATCTTGGGGTCCTGGGATCGAGTCCCACATCGGGCTCTCTGCTAAGCAGGGAGCCTGCTTCTCTCTCTCTCTGCCTGCCTGTCTACTTGTGATCTCTCTGTCAAATAAATAAATAAATAAATAAATAAATAAATCTTAAAACAAACAAACAAAAAAAGGGGTTCTGGGGAGCACTGGCCTGGGAGGGACCTGGGAGACCCCTCGGGCAGGCCGTCCACGGCAGGTCTGCCTGCCTCCTGCTCAGTAAGACTCTGACGCCAGAGAGCGGGGCCTGGAGGCAGAGGGCTCCTAGAAGAGAGAGGAGTTGGAAATGTGGGCCCCTGGGGAAGCACTTGAGGAATGGAGAAGTTTGGTAGGGAGACGATGACCATTGCTGGGGATGTGAGAATCGGGGCATCCTCCCCTGGAGGTGGCATTGGGAGAGAGATCCAGCTGGATCATCCTGTTTGCTGCCCAGTGCTGAGGGCTGGGGAAATCTCTGACGCCCCTTGTTTGTAGCGTGGCCATCCTCTTATACCTGAACCGCAAGTACCAGGTGGCGGCCCACTGGTACCCCACGGAGCTGCAGGCCCGCGCGCGTGTGGACGAGTACCTGGCATGGCAGCACACCGCCGTCCAGCTGCCGGCCACCAACGTCTACCTGTGTAAGGTGAGATTCCCTGCCCTAGTGTGCAGGCTTGGGTGGGAGCTGGAGATACCCCCCATCACGCCCCCATGCTGGAAAGAACCCGTTGGCCTATATACAGCCTCTCATCCCCTGTCCCAGGTAGACATCTGTAATCTGTCACAGCACTCCATCCCTGGAGTCTGAATGACACCTCAGAATCCTTCTGGATACAGTGCCCACAGTGGGTGGGGGGTATAACTGATGGATGGGGGCCAGGAGGGGTAGCCAGGTGGCTGCGGATGTTTGAACCGCCTCGATTCTCCCCTGCCCAGTCCCTCCTGCCCCATTTCTCAGGGCAGCCCGTGGACCCTGTGCGGCTAGACCGGCTGTTGGGGAAGCTGAAGCCAGCTCTGAGGCACTTGGATCAGGAGGTCCTGGCCACCAAGCCCTTCCTGGCCACCGAGCAGCTCTCCCTGGCAGATTTGATGGCATTCACGGAGCTAATGCAGGTGCTTGCCTGCTTGCCTTCTGGGGTGGGGGTGGGTGGACTCTGGGCCCAGCGCTGAGTCCCCTTGTCTCCCCAGCCCACTGCTGTCGGCTGTGACATCTTCCAAGACTGGCCCCGACTGGCGGCGTGGCGAGCCCGAGTGGAGGCTGCTCTGGGTCCTGAGCTTGTCCAGGATGCCCACAGGCTTGTGCTGCAGCCTCGGGACCCCCGAGATGCCCAGCGGGATCCCAAGCTGGCCCAGGAGCTGGTGCAGAGACTGCTGGAGCGGCTCAGCTGAGAGGGGAGTGGCCAGGCCCGGAACCCTGCTCTCTCCTGCCCACAATAAACATGCTATGTGCCCTCCACTTGTCTCTAGTCTCACTCGGCCTTAGAAGGTGGGGTCTCCCCTCTTATGAGCAGAATCTAGAGGGACAAGAGATGTCTCATGATGATGCAGCCTCAAGTGACAATACTCAGGCCTCTCCATCTGGGTCCAGTTACCTTCTTGAGTTGCCAGGTGGCCACTGCCAGTCCCAAGCCAGGCCTGAAGTTTCTGGGCTGCTCTGCCTGGCTGGTTGACCCCTGATACTCCTGTGACATTGTCTCCGGGGCCCTGACTTTTTGCCAGGCTCCTGCTTCTTTTCCTCCCCACACTTTTCTAACTGCAGTTCAGGCTAGACTGACCTACGCATACCCCTGAGCATGCTTCTGAAACCCTCCATGGTTCATTCTCATTGCCCTGTTCTCATTCTGGACTCTACAGAACCCCTTGGGTCGTGTTCTGCAATGAAGTTCTAATCCTGAGAATTCCCAAGTGTAAGTCCTTCTCAGAAATGGGCCACACGCACACACATGCACCTAGAGGGGAGTGAAGGGCAGGGCTGCAGGGGGCCCCCGCCTTCTGCCCCTGAGCGGGGGACCTCTACCTAGTCTGCCCCTGAGTTTCCCCAGATTCCTTGCTGCTGTGAGAATTCCGGGATTCCTGGCCTCATGACAACACCAAGTGAAACAATAAGTTCCAGAACACGGGGTCATGGGCCTGAGTTGGAGACGACTGAAGGGTACAGGGCCAAGGCCAAGGACTCAGGCTACATATAGGCTCAGGTTCAGAGCCTGGTAGCTGTGGCTGGTGGGGGTGTCCATCGTATGGTTCAGCATGGGCCTAGAGCTCTATCTGGACCTGCTGTCAGCATCTTGCCGTGCTGTCTATATCTTTGCTAGGAAAAATAGCATCCCCTTCGACTTCCAGTTTGTGGATCTGCTAAAAGGTAGGCACCCCCTGCTGCAGGGTATATGTCTGACCCTGAGGGGCAGCAGGCACAAGGTTAGGGTGTCTCTAAGCTGAGACACAGAGGATACTCCACCCATCAGAGTCCCCAGGGGAAGAAACGTTTCCCAAGGGAATTGTAGGCTGTCCATTCTCCCTCACTTTCTCCCCTGCTGTGACCAACAGGCTCTTCTAAGGTAAAAGGGGAAGGCAGAGCTGCTGAGTGTCCCCCAGTCTCCCATCCAGTGCCCTTGGCTTTTCCTTGTGGGAGGGTAGCCTCCTGTTAGCTGCAGCACCTCTGACCAGTTGGCAAAGGCTGCCAAAGTGCGTGGTCATTCAAATCTGAGTCAAGCCTCCTGCTTCAGCTCACACCTACCCTCCCTGCTCAGAGTGACACAGACCTTGAGTGGTACATAGGGCGCTGGTCTCCAACATATTCCAAGCACAGAAGGCATTCTTAAAATCTCAGGTTGCCGAGGCAGAAGTCTCTAGAACACAGAGGAGACCAGGCGCTCTGAAATGAGGTGTGAGTCGAGCCCTACAAGTGTTTCCAGCCACAGGCACCCAGCTGTGGAAGGGTTAAAACGCCAGATAGATTGGGATGCCTGGCTGGCTCAGTTGGTAGAGTGTGTGGACTTTTGAGCCTGGAGTTGTGAGTTCAGGCTCATGTTGAGCAGAGAGCTTACTTTAAGATTTTATCTATTTGGGAGAGCAAGCACGCGAAAGAGCAAGAGCATGGTGGGGAAGGGCAGAGGAAGAGGGAGAGGCAGACTCCCTGCCGGGCAGAGGGCCCAATGGAGGACTCAATCCCAGGACCTTGGGATCATGACCTCAGCCTAAGGCAGACACTTAATGACTGAGTCACTCAGGCGCCTGGAGCAGAATGTACTTAAAACAAAGCCAAACAAAAAACAAAACAAGGTTCCTCAAAAAGTTAAAAATAGAGCTACCCTATGACCCAGCAATTGCACTACTAGCTATTTACCCCAAAGATATAAATGTCATGATCTGAAGAGGCACCTGCACCCCAATGTTTATAGCAGCAATGTCCACAAGAGTCAGACTATAGGAAGAGCCCAGATGTCCATTGGTAGGTGAATGGATAAAGGAGATGTGGTACACATACACACACACACACACACACATACACACACACTGGAATACTTTTCAGCCATCAAAAAGATGATATCTTGCTGTTTACAATGGCATGGCTGGAACTAGAGGGTATTAAGCTTAGCGAAATAAGTCAGTCAGAGAAAGACAATTATATGATCTCACTCATATGTGGACTTTAAGAAACAAAATGGAGGATCATAGGGGAAGGGAGGGAAAAATAAAACAAGATGAAATCAGAGAGGGAGACAAACCATAACAGATTCTTAATCATAGGAAACAAACTGAGTGTTGCTGGAGGGGAGGGGATAGGGGGATGGGGTAACTGGGTGATGGGCCTTAAGGAGGGCATGATGTAACATCACTGTGTATTACATAAGACTGATGAAACACTGACCTTTACCTCTGAAACTAATAATACATTATATGTTAATCAATTGAATTTAAATTTTAAAAATGTTTAAAAACAAAGTAATGACCTTGAAAAAAATGCCAAAACACAACAACAAAACAAACCTCCTTGGAGATTGATTGCCTATGAGAGGCTCCCTTTTGGATTCCAGCTGTATGCTGGGGCCCGGGGCTCCTGGCTGCCCTGACCCTTTTAGAGGGGGCTGTAGAGGGTGGGATCCAGGCTCCTAGGTCTTCTGCTGTTTCCTGGGCTGGGGCTTCAGGCCCAGAGTTGGGAGTGGGGCTGGAGGTCCCCAACTTCTGTGTCCTGGTCACTGAACCTGGGATCCGGCAGGAGACTTGATCCTAATTCCTGTTCAGCCCCTGACTTGCCCTTTGACCTGAAGTGAGCCATGGTACTCCTCTGGGTTTGCTTCCCCTTCTAGAGAGAATTTCTTCCTCTGGGAGATCTGGTTCTCTCTTCCCTGGGGTCCCGGTGCCCTCAGACCTTTACCTTACCTGCCCCTCTCAGGTCACCACCACAGCAAGGAATACATAGCAATCAACGCCTTGAAGAAGCTACCCAGCCTCAAAGATGGAAAATTTGTCTTATCTGAAAGGTAAGTCTTTACCTTTTTGGGGCCCGTACCCCACCATCTGTCTCTGCTCCTCCCAGAGATCCATGCAGAGCCGACCTGCTAGTGCTTATTTTTTATTGACTGTGAACAATTTTATATGTACACCAAGGGAGAATGAGTACCAAGTAATGAGGAGTATAGCAACCTCAGCATGATACCCATCACCCCATTCCAACAGTGGTCCACTCGGGGAGCCCATTTTTTCATCACCTGTAACCCCTTCTATTCCCCTGCCTGCCAACCACCCCAACATTTCATCCATAAATGTTTAGGAGTACAGTTTTAAGAGATAAGGGCTCTTGAAAAAAAAAAAGAGAGAGATTTAGAGGGTGTTTGGGTGGCTCAGTTAAGTGTCTGCCTCTTGGTTTCGGCTCAGGTCATGGTCTCAAGATTGTGAGACTGAGCCCTACCTTGAGCTCTGTGCTGAGTATGGAGCCTGCTTGGGATTCTCTCTCTCCCTTTCCCTCTGTCCCCCTTCTCGCACGTGTGCGCACGTTCTGTCTCAAATAAATAAATCTTAAAAAAAAAAAAGAAAAAAGCATCAATACCATGATGGCACCTTGTAAAATTAATAATAATCCCTGGCTTTTAACTAATATCCTATTTGTATTCGAAAGTCTCTGATTATCTCACAGAGAGTTTCTTTGTAGCTTGTGCATTTGAATCTGGCTCAGAAAAAGCTGCCACATATTGTAGCTGGTGATGTGCCTCCTGGGTCCCTTTTCATCTACAGCCCCCTCCATGACCCACGTTTTTGCCTTTGCATTTTTTTTTTTTTAAAAGTCTGAGCCGGGCGCCTGGGTGGCTCAGTGGGTTGGGCTGCTGCCTTCGGCTCAGGTCATGATCTCGGGGTCCTGGGATCGAGTCCCGCGTCGGGCTCTCTGCTCAGCGGGGAGCCTGCTTCCCTCTCTCTCTCTCTCTCTGCCTGCCTCTCCATCTACTTGTGATTTCTCTCTGTCAATAAATAAATTTAAAAAAAAAATCTTAAAAGTCTGAGCCGCCTGATGCGGGTCTTGATCCCAGGGCTCTGAGATCATGACTGGAGCTGAAGGCAGACACTTAACCAACTGTGCCTGCCAGGCACCTCTTGCCTTTACATTTTTGTCGTGGTTGAAGAAACTGAGTTCTTTGTCCTGTGGAGTTTCCCACAGTCTGAGTTTTGCTGATCACATTCTCATGGTGTCATGTTTACATGGTTTTCCCTTCCTTTCATTTCCTGTAAACTGGTCATTGGAAATAGAAGTTTGGTAAGATTCTGGGTTGACTGCTTCTGAGATGGTGTCGTAAGTTTAAAGTACATCTTCCAAGTGGACACAGGATCTGGCGGGGGGTAGGGGAGGTGGGGCCCAGGGCCTGGTTATTTTCCTAGGGCTGCTGTCACAAATTACCACTGACTGAATGACTTAGCACAATGGAAATTGTATTTGTTTTCTTTCTTTCTTTCTTTTTTTTTTTTTTACAGTTCCGGACATTAGAAGTGAAAATTGAGGTGCTAGTAGGGCCATGTTGGGGAGTTGGGGAAGCTTCGTTGAAGGCCTGTGTCTTAGCTCTGGTAGCCTCAGGCATTCCTGGCTGGGAGACCGCCATCTTGCCTTCCACCTGTGTGTGTCTCTGTGTCCAGATTTCCCCATTTTGTAAGAACACGAGTCATATGGGCTTAGAGTCTACTCTAAGACCTCATTTTATTTTTACTTTTATATTTTTAAGTAATCTCTACAACCACTGTGGGGCTTGAACTCACAATCCTGAGGCCAAGAGTCACTCGGTCTTCAACTGAGCTAGACAGGCACCCCTCCAAGATTTCATTTTAATTTAATTTCCTCTGTAAAGACCCAGTTTCCAAATCAAGCTACATTCTGAGATCCTGGGTGTTAAGATTTCCACACATCTTTGGGGAACACAATTCAACCCGTAACAGTGTGTCCCCTGGGCCCCCCAAATTCATATCCTTCCTATGTGCAAAATATAGTCACCTCATCCCAACATCTCCAGAAGTCTTAATTACTCTGGTGTCAACTCTTAGCCCAAAATGCCACGTCCACATTATCCAAATCAGGGATGGGTGAGATACAGGTGATGATTCATCCTGGGGCCTAGTTCTGCTCTCTGTGAACCTGGGAAACCAGGTGACACGCTGTCCTGCTTCTAAAATACAATGGGGAGGAGTGCCTGGCTGGCTCAGTCGGTGGAGCATAAGACACTTGATCTCAGGGTGTTGAGTACAATCCCTACATTGGGTACTATAGACATTACTTAAAAATAACAATAAAAGGGTGCTTGGGTGGCTCAGTCAGTTAAGCGGCTGCCTTTGGCTCAGGTCATTCCCAGGGTCCTGGAATCGAGCCCTGCATCAGGCTCCCTGCTCAGTGGTGCTTCTTCTTTTCCCTCTGCCTGTCACTCTGTCTACTTGTGCTATGTCTCTGTCAAATAAAGAAATTTTAAAAATAACAATAGAAAAAAATGTGGGGGACATCCCAGGGTGGATATTCCCATTCCCTAACAGAGAAATAGGAAGGGAAAATAAAAATTTCATGCATCCCAAGCAAGTCTGAAACCTAGCAGGGTAAATTGTTTTACATTTTAAGGCTTGAAAATCATCCTTGTTGGCTCCTTGCTCAGCTCCTTGGGTCTGTTAGGGTGGTGACTCCACCCTCTGGAACTAGGGAGACCAAGACTCGGCCCCTACCTGTGCTGCCCCGATTCAGGTCTGCTGGTGGCTGGACTTCCTCACTGTTCCTCACCTCCCTGCCCCTCCAGCCAGGGGAACAAGGGCCTAGCCCAGATGGACAGAATCTCCCCTGACCATCTCCCTGTCCGTCTGTCTGGGAAAGGACCAGCCCCACCTTCTCAGGTTATCTGATGTTCCCAGGGAAGGACATGCATGGGCCTGCTCGGAGCCACAGTCTTGCCTGTGGTGGTCCGGGGCACTGGGACCCCTGAATGCCAGTACCCCCCAATCCCTGGATTAAAGATGACAGAGCAGGTCCCTGTGAGAGGAGTTGGTGAGAGGGTGCTAGGTAGACAAGGCCAGGCACCCACTCCAGGGTCATCCCAGGGACTTTGATAACAGCTGGGGGTCTGCTCCCCAAGAGATGGGGCTCCTTCAGGCACAGCAAGCTCTGGTCTCCGTAAGAAGAGTTCAAGAATATGCCGGTGGTGGGCCCCACTTGGCCTTGGTGTTCCCAGTGGGGAAGCCAGGAAGGCTGATGTTAAGAACGAGCACGAGGGGCCCTAGCCTCAAGGTGCAGGATAGAGACTCAGAGTGTGTCACTGGGGACTGTGGGCTCGGGCAGAGTGGCACAGGCTACAGACACCCTGGGAGGAACCAGTCAGGACTGGGAGCCATCACTGACAGGTCTGCCCAGAACAGTCGTGACCCAGGATTGGCCCCCAAGGGTGGTATTTCCAGAGATCACAAAATAGGGAGGGGCTTTGGGCCAGTGAGGCAAGCCTCTGCCTGTCCCTCGGGGGAGACCATCCTCTTGTCTCCACTGCCAATTCATTCTCCTCCCCACCTGACTCTGTCCATCTCCCCACCCCTCTGGCCTGCCTGGCCAAGGTCATACACTATGCCAGGTAGTCAAGAACAGTGGTGGGGCTTGGGCTGAGGCTCAGGGCCCGACTGCTGGGGTCAAACCCCGATCCTGTCACTCATGGTCTGTGTGTCTTTGGTAAGTTTGTTCTATTTCTGAGCCTCAGTTTCCTCAAATGTAAGCCTGCTGGTACCCACCTTACAGGGTTATTGTGAGATCAGCTGAGATGATTTAGGATTTCCATCCCTTCTTATAGAGTTGGTCCTCTGGGGCCTCCCTCCTCCCTCCCAGGCTCTTCCTTCCCTCCCTCTCCCCCCACCCATCTCTGCTCCTTTCTCATCTGCTGACTCTGCACAGGTGGTGGGTGTTGAGGGGCGAACAAGGTGGGTGGGGCAGCTCCTTGGACTTTGATATCATCAGACACTCTGGCTCAGGACTCGCTAGGGCCCCAGAGGTCCTAAATACCTCAAATGCCTTTGTCCACCCTGTGTTCCTCCCTTCCTGCCCCCCATCAGCCAAGAGCAAGACCACCCCCTCCAAATGGTGCCTCCAGTCTGTACCCTCCCCAGACCCCTGTGGTCTCTGCCCACCTCAGAACCCCTCCGCCCAGTACCAGAGTGATCTTTTCTTTCTTTCTTTCTTTCTTTCTTTTTTTTTTAAAGATTTTACTTATTTGATAGAGACACAGCGAGAGAGGGAACACAAGCAATGAGAGAGGGAGTGGGAGAGGGAGAAGCAGGCTCTCCACAGAGCCAGGAGCCTGATGCGGCTCAATCCCAGGTCCCTGGGATCATGACCTGAGCTGGAGGCAGACGCTTAACGACTGAGCCACCCAGGCGTCTCTTTCTTTCTTTCGAGATATAATTACCATATAGCATATTATTAGTTTCAGGTGTACAACATCATGACTCGATATATGAATCTATTGTGAAATGATCACCGCGTAAAGTTGTAGTTGATGTCCATCACCAGACAGAGTTGTAGATTTTTTCCCCTTGTGGTAAGAAATTTTAAGATCTACTCTCTCAGTACCCTTCAAATATACAATACAGTATTATTATTATTTTTGTAAGGATTTTATTTATTTGACAGAGAGACACAACGAGAGAGGGAACACAAGCAGGGGGAGTAGGAGAGGGAGAAGCAGGCTTCCTGCGGAGCAGGGAGCCCAATACGGGGCTCCATCCAGGACGCTGGGATTCAGACCTGAGCCTGACGTTAAGCGGATGCTTAACGACTGAGCCACCCAGGCGCCCCTACAATACAGTATTATTAACTTGGGTCACAATTACATCCCTGTGATTTATTTTATAGCTGCAAGTCTGAACCTTTTGACTCCCTCCATCCATTTCATCCCCCTGTAGCCCACACCAACGTGTTCTCTGTATTTATGGCTTTGTTTTTGCTTGTTTGCTTGTTTTTTTTAGATTCTACATATAAATGAGCTCACATTGTGTTTTTCTCTGTGTTACCTATTTCACTTAGCATAACCCCTTAAGTTCCATCCATGTTGTCACAGATGGCAGGATTTCCTTTTCTATGGGTGAATAACATCCCATTGTATATTTACACCACACATTCTCCGTGCATTCATTCATCGATGGACACTTAGGTTGTTTCTGTGTCTTGGTTCTAATGCCTCAGTGAACGTGGGGGTGCAGATATCTTTTTCTTACAGTGTTTCTGTTTCCTTCAGATAAATATCCAGAAATGGAGTTGTTGGATTATACCGTAGTTTAGGACCTTCCATATTGTTTTCCACAACGGCTGCACCAGTTTGTATTCCCACCAACAATGCAGAAGGATTCCTTTTCCTCCACAGCCTTGCCAACACATGTTATTTTTTGTCCTTTTGATGGCAGCCATTATCATGGGCCTGAGGTGATAGCTCCTGGTGGTTTTGTCTTGCATTTCCCTGCTGATGATTGGCATAGAGCATCTTTTCATGTGTCTGTTGGCCATGTGGAGATCTTTTCTGGAAAAATGTCTCCTCAGCTCTTTGCCCTTTTTTGGTTGGTTTATTTGTTTTCTTGCTATTGAGTTGTAGGACAGAGGGAGCTTTCTAAAGTTCAAGGTGTATTTTCTCACCCTCCTGCTTACATAACCTTGAGGATCAAGTCCATATCCTCCTACAGCTCCGGGGGCCTCCCTGGGTGGCCTTCCTGTCTCTGACCACTCTCCCCATCCTTCTTCTGGTCACACTTTTTCATTTTCTCCAAATTGCTACCTCTTACCCCTGAATTCCCGTACATGTCGTTCTCCACTGAGATCTCCCTTCTCCAATGAATGGTGAACATCCATTCACCCTGCTGGCCTTCCTCTAGCACACACTGACTGGTGGACTGAATGCATTTCTTGGCACCATTTGGGCTTATTCTTCCCCTAGGAGAATGTCCGTGCCTACAGCCCACCTCTGGCTGCATCGCACTGGGTCGTGGGTATAATGGGATTGGGGAAGGCAAGAGCAGTGCCCCTGGCTTTCCCTTTCTACAGTGTGGCCATCCTTTTCTACCTGTGCCGCAAGTACAGCACACCCTCGCACTGGTACCCACCAGACCTGCACACACGTGCCCGCGTAGATGAGTTCATGGCCTGGCAGCACACTGCCATTCAGCTGCCCATGACCAAGATCCTCTGGATCAAGGTGAGTGGGACCAATGCTAGGGCTGACCACCAGTGAATTCAAGCAAGTCTCCCTTCGCCTTCCTGAGCCTCATTTCCTTGGCTCCCTCTCCTGCTTGCCTTACAGAGCTGATGGGAGTATGGAATGAACCACTGGGTATGAAATAGTCTTGTAAAAACAAAGGGAAGGGCACCCAGGAGGGGTTGACATTACTCAAGTTGGGATAGGATTCCAGAAATTTCATTCTGAATGAGAAAACCCCAGAGTCCAAGGGCCCATAGGGACCACCAAATATGAACATGACCAATAGCCCATATATGTACCCTTACTTCTTATCTCATGCCTGTGATGGACATCACTAACCAATCACAGGATTACTTCCTGCTGGGATCTCGAAATCCCCCTGAACAATGGCCCTCTACCAACCAGAGCTACTAAAAGAGGTGAACCTACTTTATGCCCTTGGTTCTGCCCAACATTTCTCCAACATTTCTCAAGCAGACCCCAGAGGGTCAGATGGGAACTAGAGGGCAGCCTCCTCTTCCCTCCCCTCCCCCACCCTGGCCAGATGCTGATTCCAATGATCACAGGCGAGGAGGTTCCAGCCGAGAAGACAGAGCAGATGCTGGCCGAGGTGAAGAACAGCATGCAGCTCTTTGAGGAGAAGTTTCTGCAGGACAAGATGTTCATCACCGGGGACCACATCTCACTGGCTGACCTGGTGGCCCTGGTGGAGATGATGCAGGTGCGAAGTGGGGTTGGTGGGGGCACAGAGCCTGGGCACAGGTGAGACTCCTCCGTAACCACTGGGGCCATAGCTTGAGGATAGGCTGGTAAAGGAGGAGACATGGAGGACTGTGGGAGCCAGGGCTGGGGTGCCTGGACTCCACCCAGGGGTGACAGAAAGCACAGATTTTGAACCAAGGAGGACCACGATTATCCATGCTTCACAATGATTTTTCAGCATGGGGAGGGGCTGGAGGGTGGGCCCAGGACAGAGAGAAGAATACAGCATCTCTGTGAGTCAGCCAGAATCCTGGATGGCTTCTCTTTCTGTGGACTCTCCAGAATGTGTACAGAGGCCTCCAAAGCATCCTTCCGGCCGAGTGCTTCTTTCCTAGAGCCCCAGACTTACAGCTATACAAAGCAACTCCCACGGCTCTGGTCTGAGGGGCACCCACTGTGCATTTGGAGGGCATAACATACCTGGGTGTGGGGCATTTATGTGGTCTCTACCTGCAGGGGAGGATGGCCAGTTCTGACCTAGCTGGTGTGCAGGATGGCCAATTTAGACCCTGGCTAATGTCTTGAGAGACCCACATAATCTCTGGCCAGTATGCCTCATATCTCCTTTAGACCCTGGTCAGGGTGCAGAGCAGACCATCACCTGGAAAAACCACTTCAGTTTTTCTGTCCCAGGTGGCACGGTCCCCTACATTTCACATCCTACCCCTTACATTTCATGAGCACCCACTCCATTTTGGGGCCCCCAAGTTTCTTGGGTGCATGCTTCTTAGACTGCCTACCACGTCTCCCATTCCAGGCCCTGTGCCTGATTGCAGAGACAGGCTCAATGTAGAGGAAAAAACCCTGAATTCTTCCCACCTTCATCTGAGAACAAGGGATTTCCTGGAAGAAGGCAGGACCCATCGAAAGTTTCATGCTGGAGAGGTGGGAAACATCTGGGCCAGATGTCACCTCAGAGAGGGAGTCAGGAGCCTTGGAGCAAGACCAGTGGCCAAGAACCCTGGAGATTCCAATCTTCCAATGCTCACCCCACGTCTATCACATAGCATCTGATCTCTTGCCAAGGCCTGGGGGTTGGGTGGGTCACAGACTCACTCTTTGTGGGAGGCTGATGGGGAGACACCCCGAGGCTGTGAGGGGACCCAGGTGGGGCTGGTCACCCCCCTCGCCCTCTTCTTCCCAGTTGACCACTCCTTCCCCTTCGTTTGTCTACAGCCCATGGGAAGCCAGTATAACGTCTTCCTCTGTAGCTCCAAGATAGCTGAGTGGCGCATGAGGGTGGAGCTGGCTATTGGCTCTGGCCTCTTCTGGGAGGCCCATGACCGGCTGATGAAGTTGGCAGAGTGGGACTGTTCAACACTGGATCCAATGGTCAAGGAGAAGATCTGCGAGTTGCTGCAGAAGTTCAAGTAGAAGCAGCCCATCCTGCAGGGCCCGGCTGGCTCAGCCCTTTTGAGCTGCCTTCCTTAGAGGAGGTGTTAAAAACAACCTCATTTCTTTGCTGAATAAAGTACTATAACAACCACCATGGCTTCTGAGCCTGGACAGTTGGAGTAAGCACAGGATATGTACGGTGTGGGGGAGGGTGGTGGTCTCGGGTCCCCCCAGATTCCAAAAAGAGTTTAAAAATTGAAAGTTAAATACAATTAAGGGCACCCTGCTGGCTCAGTTGGTAGAGCAAGCAAATCTTGATCTCAGGATCGTGAGTTTGAGCCCCACGTTGGACATAGAGCTGACTTAAAAAAAAATCGACTGGGGGCTCTTGGGCCGCTCAGTCAGTTAAGCATCCCACTCTTGGTTTCGGCTCAGGTCATGATCTCAGGGTTGTGAGTTGAGCCCTGCATCAGGCTCCGCCCTCAGTACAAAGTCTGCTTGAGATTTTCTCCTCCTCACCCCCTCCACTCATGTGCATTTGCATTCACACATTCTCTCTCTCTCAAATAAATATATAAATATATAAATGTTTAAAAAAATCAACTGGAGGGACGCCTGGGTGGCTCAGTGGGTTAAGCAGCTGCCTTCGGCTCAGGTCATGACCCCAGCGTCCTGGGATCGAGTCCCACATCGGGCTCCTTGCTCAGCAGGGAGTCTGCTTCTCCCTCTGCCTCTGCCTGCCATTCTGTCTGCCTGTGCTCTCCCCCCACCCCCGATAAATAAATAAAATCTTAAAAAAAAAAAAAATCAACTGGATTTAATACAACTTAGCAAATAAATATGATAAAAGTATCAATAATAATAGTTGATGAATTCAATACTCCATTCTCAATAATGAATGAAACAAGATAGAAGACTATGAAGGAAGTAGAGAACTTGAATGATGCTGTAAACCAATGGACCTACTAGATATATACACAGAACACTTGGCACAATGACCACAGAATACACAATCTTTTTTTTGGATCATTCTCCAGGATAGATCATCTGTAAGGTCACAAAATAAATCTCAATGAAGTCATATCATGTATGTTCTTGGAACATAATGGAGTGAAATTAGAAAGTAACGGAAGAAAAACTAGAAAGTTCACAAATACCTGGAAATTAAACAGTATATTCTTAAACAACCATAGAAAAGTTAGAAAATACCTCTAACACACAGAAACAAAAACACAGGGGCACTTAGGTGGTTCAGTCAGGTAAGCGTCTGCCTTTGGCTCAGGTTATGATCCCAGGGTCCTGGGATCGAATCCACAGGGAGCTCCCTGCTCAGTGGGAGTCTGCTTCTCCTTCTCCCTCTGCCCCTCATCCCGTTCCCTCCTCATGCTCTCTCTCTCTGTCCCTCCCCCTCTCTCCTGCTCTCTAGCTCCCTCATGCTCTCAAATAAATAAAAATCTTAAAAAAACAAACAAACAAACAAACAAACAAACACTAAGCCTTCACAAACTCTTCCAAAAAAAAAAAAAAAAGAAAGAAAAAAGAGAGAGAAAAAAAAAGAAACATTTCCCATCCGATTCTGTTGTTACCAGGTGGAGAATTGTTCTGAACTCAGGTTTTCCTTCTGGCAGCTTGAAAATCAATACTTGAGACACAAATGATGGTGGGAAAGGAGATGTTGCTTTATTCAGGAAGCCGGGAACCTGAGAAGATGGTGGACAACATCTCAAAGATCATCTTCCCCATCCAGGTGAAGCCACAGGGTTTTAAAAGGGAAGGCAGGGGAAGAGGGAGGGGGGTTACATGGAGGTGACGCAGGCACCCAGATGGCAAGTCTTATGTGGACATGACCCTGAACAAACTTGCTGGCATCACTGGCAGCTGTTTTTGAGTGTAGTCAGGCTTTATCTTTCAGGAGAGTTTGCTCCTTCACTCCTCATGGCCAGTGGTCTGCAAATTTCAAGGAAAGTTCTGCTACAGATCAAGGTATTTAGGTCAGCAACCAAGGAGTGCATAAGCTTGAAGACTGATTGGAGTGCTATTACACTAAGAAGCCAGTATGACCCTGAGATCAAAGCCAAGAAAAAGAGCACAAGAAAATAAAATTACATGGCAACACCCCTTCTACATACAGGTGCAAAGATTCTCATCAAAATACCAGCAAATCATATCCACGGCATATTAAAAGGATTACCCATCGTGACCAGGAATGCAAGAGTGGTTCAACATAGGAAAATCAATCAATATAACACACAATGGCAATAGAACAAAGAACAAAAATCCCATGATTATCTTAATAGATGCAGAAACAGCATTTGATGAAATCTAACACCCTCTCAAGATAGAATTTCTCAAAAAACAAAGAGTAGAAGGGAACTTCCTCAATTTGATAAAGGGCATCTATGAAAAACTTACAGCTAACAACACACTTGGTGGTGAAAGACTGAAAGTTGACCCCCGCCCCTATCAGGAACATAAAAGGATGTTCAGGGTCAACAGAGGGACAGACCAGACCGAGTACTCTCCCTCACAGAGCTACGTGGGAAATTAAAACTGTCTGATAGCATGACGTCAGTGCAATTCTGCCCTCCCCGGTTTCTTTATTTTCCTAGTTTTATTGAACAATTGATGAATAAAAATTGTATGTACTGGGCGCCTGGGTGGCTCAGTCGTTAAGTGTCTGCCTTCGGCTCAGGTCATGATCCCAGGGTCCTGGGATCGAGTCCCACATTGGGCTCTGTTTGGTGGGAAGCCTGCTTCTCCCTCTCCCACTCCCCTTGCTTGTGTTCCCTCCCTAGCTGTGTGTCTCTCTGTCAAATAAATAAATAAAATCTTTAAAAAAATTGTATGTATTTTAAGCATACAGCGTGATGTTTTGATATTGTGCAATGATGACCACAATCAAGCTAACTAACATATCCACCATCTCACATAGTAGCCATTTTGTCATTGTGGTTGAGAACAAAGGGGGTGTACCCTGTTAGCAAATGTCAAATGTACCATCCAGTACTGTTAACTACAATCACCATACTGTACATTAGATCCCTGGAGCTTATTCGTCCTGCATATCTAAAACTTTGTACCCTTTGAACAATAGCTCCCCATCCCCCCATCCCCTGGTAGTCATCTAGTCTCTGCTTCTAAGGGTTTCTTTTCTTTTCTTTTTCTTTTATTCCACATACACATGAGATTATGCAATATTCATCTACCTGTGTCTAGTTTGTTTTACTTAGCATAGTGACCTCCAGGTTCATCCCTGTTGTTTCAAATGACAAGATTACCTTTTTTTTTTTTTAAAGATTTTATTTATTTATTTGTCAGAGAGAGAGAGAGAGCAAGAGCGAGCACAGGCAGACAGAGAGGCAGGCAGAGTCAGAGGGAGAAGCAGGCTCCCTGTGGAGCAAGGAGCCCAATGTGGGTCTCGATCCCAGGACGCTGGGATCATGACCTGAGCCAAAGGCAGCTGTTTAGCCAACTGAGCCACCCAGGCGTTCCTAAAGATTTTATTTTAAGTCATCTCTACGCCAGTGTGGAAATTGAGTTTTACTGACTGAGTCAGCCAGGTGCCCCAGATCATTTTCTCTTTAAGGCTGAATAATAATCTGTGTGTGTATGTGTATGTGTGTGTATATATATTCCATAATACTATATCTATAATGGAATATCTATATATCTGTAATGGAATATCTATCTATGTCTCCTGATATCAATAAAATGGAATCTGGAGGCCAGAGGGGGGGCCTCTCATGCCATAGCACTTGATGTCAATTATAGGGAGAATTGTCAATTACAGACCTCAAGAGGAAAAGATGTCCAGTGTTCCTCCTATAAGAAATTCATTACCCCAGGGGCACCTGGGGTTTCAGTCAGTTAATCGTCTGCCTTTAGCTCAGGTGGTGATCCTGGGGTCCTGGGATCAAGCCCTGCTTTGGGATCCTTGCACAGCGGGGAACCGGCTTCTCCCTCTCCTCCCTGCTTGTGCTCTTGGTATCGCTGTCTCTCTCTCTCAAATAAAAAGAAGGGAAGAAATCCATTACCCCAGTAACACAGCCAATGAGACCCCGACCACCCTGAATTCTTGTTTTTCTCTATTGGACTCTCGTTCAAAACAACCCCTCTCAACATCTTCCTGCTTAGTAAAATACTGTTCCTCCCTATCATTTGTGGGATTTGCCTGTAGTTTTTGCCCTAGCTTGCACGTCCTGAGTTGCAGTTCTCTGTTATTCAAGAATAAACCAATTTTTGCTAGTAAAAGAGCTTCTATTTTGAAGGTCAACAATTTCTAACAAGCTCATGGTCAAGGCTGCTACTGCTGCTCTAAGGGCCACAATGTGAGTAACAAGTACCTAAATCATGTAAAATCTTCAATGTGAAAGCATTTTTTTTTCCCTGAAGATATTTAAATGCACCTATGTTCCTTTCCAAAGATGGTAGTGGTTTAAATGTCAAGAAGGTAGGATGCCTCAGGAGAGCAACTGGCCCTCCTGTCACCAGGCGCACCTGTCACTGCCTGGAGCAATGCCCTATCTGGCTTTCTGAGCTCTTTGGACCCCTTGACCAGGACTGGCTACAAATGAAAGTGAGAGGCACCTTGATCTAAGATTATTAAGAAATTGAAGATGGCAAGAGCATTAAAGCAACTGTGGTACCCATTTATATGTGGGTTGGGGGACTGGGCAGTTGCACAGGTTGCACACCTATGAAGCCTTGGAAGGTGTGGCAGACAGACTCTAAACTGATCCCCCGGGGTGCCTGGGTGGCTCAGTTGGTGAAGTATCTGCCTTCGGCTCAAGTCATGATCTCAGGGTCCTGGGTTTAAGTCCTGTACTGGGCTCCCTGCTCAGTGGGGAGCTTGTTTCTCCCTTTCCTTCTACTGTTACCCCCTGCTTGAGCTCTCTCGCTGTATCAAATAAATACATAAAATCTTTCAAAAAAAAAAAAAAAAAAAGAACCGACCTCTCCCAATGACCATAGATGATATTCACATCTTTTTATAATTCCTTCCCCTCAAGTGTGTCCAGGGCCCATGACTTGCTTCTGAGTCACAGAAAGTGACAAAGGTGATGGAATGTCACTTCTGAGATTATGTTTCATTATACAAGACTCTATCTTGCTAGCAGACTGGTTCTACAGACTCTCTCCCTTGCTGACTTTGAAGAACTGAGCAACCATGTTAGGAGGTCCCTGGGGCAAGGAGTTGAGAATGGCCCACAAGAAGCCAGGACCCTCAGTCCTATCATGGCAAGGAAATGAATTTGGCCAAAAACCCGAGTGAACTTGGAAGTGGATCCTTCCCCATTTGAGCCTTAGATGAGAACCCAGTCCTGGCTGGCACTTGGATTGCAGCCTTCCTGAGGACCCAGTGAATCCAGGCCCATACCTCTGATCCACAGAAATTGTAAGATAATAAATATGTGTTGTTTTAAGCCATTAAGTTCATGGTAATTTGTTATGTAGAAATAATTAATGAATACAGATGGTCTTTCTAACTCTCTAAAGCTCTCAGGTGGAAGCTGCCTTGCAGGTGGTGTGGCCTGTTTCATCCACACTCTGCCTCCCCAGGTTTGCTGGGAGATTGCACTTCCGAGACTGCTCTGAGCATTGGTTGGGAGCATTCTGTCTAAAGGGCCTTGATCTCTTTTTCCATAAAATAATAAGTCCCTCATTCTCTTGTGAGTTGAGTATGTGACTCAGATCCTAAGAAAAATATTAATCCTGGAATATGGACCAAATTAGGTTTTGAGCCTTCAAGATTGAGGCTGAGCCCTAGACAGGACCTGGCCCAGCTCCTCCTGGGGGAATGCCCTCCTCCTGGGGGTCAGCGGGAAGTGGGGATCAAGTAACTGACCTCCTCTGAGGGTCTAGCCCCTTTTTCAAACTTCAACATCTGAAGCTCTTGTCCTTCATTAAATTTTTTTTTTCAGTTGAGAATCATTATTACCAACATTTGCTTTCTTTGCAAAGAGCTTTCTTACTGTGTAGAAAATATTACGTTCTTGTGGATGCATTTTCAGTTGGACTTATGTTAGGAAATGACACTGATGCCATTTCACCAGCGAGGTGGCATGCTTTGGGGGATACCCGGGCTGTAAGGAACAGGCCTGAAATTAGGGCTTAGCAGGTGAATCCGGGCATGATGACTTGTAAAGGCCCTGTAGCTCTCTAGCCTCCCCATTACTTTATCTATCTACCTACCTATTTATTGTTGAGATATAATTGACACTGTGGACACTGTTGATTTGATACATTTATATGTTGTAACATGAGCTAACTGTCTATTATGTCACCTAATTACCATTTCTTTTTTTGTAGGGAGAATAATTAAGATTAGCCTCTTAGCAACTTTGAAATTGTACTACAGTTGTTGTCTATATTGTTGACAACTTACGTTGTTGACCAATAATCATTATTGTGATAGATATCCACAACTTCTTTATCTCTTGTTGCAAGTTTGTACTCTTACCCATTTTTCCAGTCTCCCCACCACCCAGTCTTTGGTAACTACCATTCTACTTATGAGTTTGGCTTTTTTTTTTTTTTAGATTTCATAAATAAATGTGATTACACCGTATTTGTCTTTTCCTGTTGGACCTAGCTCACTCAGCATACTGCCCTCAAGGTCTGTTCAGGTATCACGATCTCTGGAGTATTCTTGGGAACATGGACTCTGGAGCCAAACTTCCTGGGTCCATGATCACTTATTGCCTCAATCTCGACATCTCTAAAATGGAGATGATAGGAAATTTTGACAGCGACAACGTGGATGAACCTTGAAGACAGCATAAAATAAGGTTGTCACGAAGGACTGGGGACCTCCGCGGGACCCTTGGATGGGAGACCTACGCGTCACCGGCCCGCCTGTTCGGCTCCGCGCTCTTGGTCCCAACCCCTCAGACACGCCCTTGGTGGCTCCAGCGATTGGACCAAAGTCCCGGTGCCCGGAGCCCGGAGCCCGGAGTGGATGCCCGGAGCTACCCAACCGGGAGTGGAGGCTGGTGGGGCGTGGCCCCAGGACAGAGTGTGTTCCTAGCTGCGCTCGGGTGTGTTGGTCTGGCCGCCATGGGGCTGGAGCTTTACCTGGACTTGTTGTCCCAGCCCTGCCGCGCCGTCTACATCTTTGCCAAGAAGAACCGCATTCCCTTCGAGCTGCGCCCGGTGGACCTGCTCAAAGGTGGGCCCAGGCTTGGGTTTGGGATGGGGCGCTATGCATCGGCCCCATCTGCATTGGGGGCTCCCTTCTGTCCCTACTTCTTGGGCGTTGCCTTCTGCTTTCCCTTGTTCTCTGCCTTCTTGTGCCTTGGGCTCCCCCCACCATGCTGGGGGCTTGAAGGGAGACTGCCTGGAGGCTGCTGGAACATGTTGAGCCCTGCACTCCTGAGCTGGAGGGTTTGTGTTTCTGGTAGGCTCCCAAGGCTCCAAGGATACAGCTGAGGGAAGCAGAATGGAGGTATTGCTTGGTGGGCAGATGGGGTAACTCTGCTTGGCTGAGCCTCCACCCCCCCACCCCCACCCCCATCACTTTACCACCACGGTTTGTCACGCCCTTGCCTGCCTTCATGCCTTTGAACTGGCCTGTCCCTCTGCCTGAATTCTTCATCTTCTTCCAGTCGGCTGGGGAGATTTCCCACTTGTCCTCCCCAGGGGTTATCTCTGCTGTGTACAGGGGACAGGGCATGGGGACAAAGGAACATCCCAGCCAGGCTGTTAAATCAAGGGTGCAGAGCGGTGGGTTTCACTAGGAGAGCAGGGCAGGTGTGTCTAGTAAAGTCACAGTGTGAAGGGAGGGAGAAGGGAGGACAGTGGGTATGTTGAGGCTAGAGTGTTAAGGCAATCATGTATGGCTTCGAGGAGCTTCCGCCTGATCCTGGGGTAATGGGGAGCCACTGAAGACTATTGAGCAGGATGGTGGATGATAAGCTTACATGCTCTTTAGAAGCTTCTCTCTGACAGCATCTGCAGGAGTAGGAGCCACTCACACAAACTGAAGCAGAGACCAGAGGCCCAGGAGACATGAGGCTGCATCTTTTAGGGGTTGTGGGTGGGACAAAAGTGTGACTGTTCCAGCTCCAGCAGATCCTAAAGGCAGGGCCAGCTCTAGCCCAGTGGCCTAGGGCAGGGTGAACAAGGGGACACAGAGGAGCTGGAAGAAGTTGTTTGCAAGTAAATAGATACTGGGAGAAAGCCACTTCTCTGTGTTTGGTGACCTTACCTTAGAGTCCACAAGGAAAGGGGCACTATAAGGAATCAGAGCTCTATTCGGGTAACTAGCCACCTCACTCTGGCAGCCTGGGGCACCCTGAATGTGAACTTATGAGGCTAGGGATGGTGTAGAGGTGGTGGGTGGGGTGCATGTGAAGGCCCAGCTGAAGCATCACATCTTGCCCCTTGGGCTGTGGGTGGCGCTTGTGCCCAGTGGGACTTGGCATGACTGGGGCTCTCGAGGTCCATTTTGCAACATTTGGTCCTGCCCCTACCCAAGTGGCCCTCACTAGCCTTTGCCATGCAGGAGAGCACCTGGGGGCTGCAATTGGAACCATGGAAAGAACCATGGAATTGCAGCCTGGGTTTAATAGGGAGTGGGCACAGGCCTTGCAGGGCTCAGTGTTTCCTTCCTCACCCACCGTGATGGGCTCTCTGCAGGCCAGCATCTCAGCGATGCCTTTGCCCGGGTGAACCCCCTGAAGAAGGTGCCTGCTTTGAAGGATGGAGACTTCACCTTGGCCGAGAGGTAACTGGGACACGGGGGCTGCCACCAGAACTCACTGGAACCATCTGGTCCATTTATTTTATTTACTTATTTTATTGACTTATTTATGTTAAAGAGAGAGAACTTGAGTGAGCAGAGTGAAGGGCAGAGGGAGAGGGAAAGAGAGAGTCCACGGGCAGACTCCCCACAGAGCTCAGAGCCCCACACAGGGCTAGATCCCAGGACACTGAGATCATGATCTGAGCGAAACCAAGAGTCGGCTGCTTAACTGACTGAGCTGCCCAGGTGCCCTTTAACGCTCTATTTTAGAGACAAAAAAATCTAAACTCCTCAGAGGTGAAGGGTCCTTAGCCTAACATCCCATAGAGAGTCAGGTTTGGAACCCAGACCCAGGCCTACCTGCTGGTCCAGTTCACAGGAATGCTTGGACAAGTAAGCATATTTTACTTCTGTACCCATCCTGTGTTTGTTGGTGAGAGTACCCCAGGGCAGGGGCGTAGGACAGGGAAGGGACGGTGCTCTGGCTTGAGATGGCCCATGGGCCTCTGGTCTACCCAGTGACTCCAAGTCTGGGCTGCAGCCTCCTTGGGTGGGTCTCCCCCAAGGAAGGACTGTGAGTCATGTGGGTGTTTTACATCCCAACAGATCCCAAGAAGTGGAAACCTCTTTAAGGAAGTTCACACCCACCCACCCCAGCCCCCACTCTGCTCCTTTTTATCACCTATGTCACCCCTCCCATAACAAGGAGAACTTGAGGGGCGCCTGGGTGGCTCAGTGGGTTAATGCCTCTGCCTTCGGCTCAGGTATGATCCCAGGGTCCTGGGATCGAGCCCCGCATCGGGCTTTCTGCTCAGCCAGGAGCCTGCTTCCTCCTCTCTCTGCCTGCCTCTCTGCTTACTTGTGATCTCTCTCTGTCAAATAAATAAATAAAATCTTAAAAAAAAAAAAACAAAAAACCCAAGGAGAACTTGAAGCTTTTGAACTCATCTCTGGAATGGTGAAATGGATGCATTCCCCCCCGAGAATTCCTGACATTATGTCAGTGTCATTTTCTTCTTTCTGCTGCTCTCTGTTGTCCTGGGTCCTTGTGTCACCCAGTGTTGAGCACCCATGGTGCCTGCCAGGGGCATCGTGCGGTTTCTGCATTTCTCTGTGTCTTTTCTCACCGTCAAGAGGTCTGTGACTCCCAGGGACCTGCAGCTGTCCCCAGAGGTGGTTTGAACAATTAGCTGGGAGGAAAAAGAGCTCCAGGATATCTTGTACAGACAAGTGAGTTGTTAAGCCAAGATGTGGATACAGGATTCCTAATAGGAAAGGGAGGTTTTCTGCCCTTACTGGCACAACCCTTGGAGTAACCCAAGTTCCTGAAAGCTTTATTTCTTTTTTTTTTTTTTAAGACTGTATATATTTATTTCACACAGACAGAGAGATCACAAGGAGGCAGAGAGGCAGGCAGAGAGAGAGAGAGGGGGAAGCAGGTTCCCCGCTGAGCAGAGAGTCCGATGTGGGACTCGATCCCAGGACCCTGGGATCATGACCTGAGCTGAAAGCAGAGGCTTTAACCCACTGAGCCACCCAGGCGCCCCTCCTGAAAGCTTTCTTATGGCTCCAAATTCATGCATCTCAGGGCCCTTCCAGATCCATGCCTGTCCCAACACCATGGTAGCCCTCATGGCCTAGGGCAGGAGGAGAGCTCCAGGCGTCTGGTCTGTTCTCCTGTTCCATGATGCTGCAGCAGCCCCAGTGTTTCCTACAGGGTGCTTTAGGGAGGACAAAGGAATGACAGGAAAGCCTTTTTGAGCAGTCAGGCCATCTGAGGCTGGTCTGGGTGCCAGAGGATGAGAATGGATGCAGACTGGAAAGAACTGAGCTTTAAGCATTAGCTTTGATGGCATCTCCTCCAGGAAGCCTTCTGGCCCTCTGATCAGAGACTGACTCTGAACAGGATTCTCTTGGCAGGATACTCTGCTATGGGCTTTTGCCCAGTGCTAGGATGAGCTTGGGTGTTAGTCTCAGAAAGACTCTTAGTCCTGGGACACCCGGGTGGCTCAGTTGGTTAAGCAGCTACCTTCGGCTCAGGTCATGATCCCAGCATCCTGGGATCGAGTCCCATATCGGGCTCCTTGCTCAGCGGGGCGCCTGCTTCTCCCTCTGCCTCTGCTGCCACTCTGCCTGCCTGTGCTCTCTCTCTCTCTCACTCTCTCTGACAAATAAATAAATAAATATAATCTCTTTAAAAAAAAAAAAAACTTAAAAAAAAAAAAAAAGACTCTTAGACTTGCCACCAAGGGCTCTGTGCCAGGGCAAGTCCCGTCAGTGTTCTAAGCCTGACTTCCTTCTCTGGAGAATGAGGCAAAGACCTTGGCACATTGTCAGGAATATTAAAGAAGGGAATTTGATTAAGCCCCTCCTCCACCCATCATGTCCTCCCTCCCCTTCAGTGTGGCCATCCTGCTCTACCTGACCCGGAAGTATAAAGTCCCTGAACACTGGTACCCCCAAGATGTACAGGCCCGCGCCCTTGTGGATGAGTATCTGGCATGGCAGCACACGACCCTGCGGAGAAGCTGCCTCCGGGCCCTGTGGCACAAGGTGAGGCCCTGAGAGCATCGCCCCAAAGGGGCGAAAGCACCATCTCATTCTTTTCTGTTTGGATAGTGTCTGTTGACCTAACTTTGACTCGATAATTCCTTCTTCTGTTGTGCCCACGTTGCTATTAAACCCATCTAAGACAGTCTTCATTTGAGACTTTGGTAAGGGAAAATCTGTGTTCTAAGGTGATCAGCTGAGTCAGCAAAGGAGTCCCAGCCACTGGCCCAGGGCTCTTCTTGGGTCTTCTCTCTGCCCTGCTTCCGTGCATGCCCCAAAAGTACCAAGTATGCAGAAATAGAAGGTTATAAATTACCCCTTTTGTCTGTGCTCAGGGCTCAGACCTTTGGAGATCACTCTCCTCTGAGCCAGTAGGTGTTAAATAAACTCTGATCCTCCAAAGTTTCCAAAAGATCGCCGGATGGTTCTTCCGTCAGGACCCAATCCAGGTTCTGTAACAACATGTATTTTTCAGTTCTAGAAATTCCATTTGCTTCTTTTTTAAATCTCCTTTTCTGTGCTGAAATGCACCATCTGTTTACCCATTTAGTCCATCTTTTCTTCTAAATTCTTGGAAATATTTATAATAGTTACTTTAAAGTCTTTGCAGCTAATTTTCATAACTTTGTCCCCTGTGGGTCTATTTCTCTTGGCCATTTTTATCCTCCTGATTATGGGTCACAGTGTCTTCTTTTTTTTGCATGTCTTATAGTATGCTAGGCATTATGTTCAACAAAAGGTAGAGAGGCATATGGGTGGCTCAGTCATGATCCCTGGGGTCCTGGGATTAAGCCCCTTGCTCAGCAGGGAGCCTGCTTCTCCCCTTCTCTCTGACTGCCACTCCCCCTGCTTGTGCTCTCTTGCTCTCTCTCTCTCCCCCTCTATGTGTCAAATAAATAAAATCTTAAAGAAAAAAAAAGTCACATGCTCTTCCGTCTGAGCCAGACAAGTGCCCCTGTATGGTTCCAGTTACATGAAATTCCGATTCTGTTCATAAAGACAAAAAAGTAGAAGGATGGCTGTGAGGGGTCAGGGGAGGAGGGAATGGGAAGTTGTTTAATGGGGACAGAGTTTCAGTTTGGGATGATGAATGATGAACCAGATGAACCATCTGGAGATGGATGGTGCCTTTACCCGACCCCTGAGTCTAGGTTCCTGAGTCACAGAAATGAGCATGGAACTTCAGAGAAAGAAAACAGGTGGAGTTTATTAGAGATAGCTTGTATAAAAGGGAAAGAGGAATGTCGCTACACCCTCCCTACCGTAGGAGGCTTAGAAAGGCCCTTTTCCAAAGGGTGAGGGGCTGGAAGTGGGGAAGCATCCTTCAGTCCCATGGTCACTATCTAGTGGGCATCACTTTTTAGTGGACACAAGACAATCACAAGATACTTTTCTTTATGGTCAACATTCTTTTTTTTTTTTAAAGATTTTATTTATTTATTTGACAGACAGAGATCACAGGTAGGCAGAGAGGTAGGCAGAGAGAGAGGAGGAAGCAGGCTCCCCGCAGAGCAGAGAGCCCGACGTGGGGCTCGATCCCAGGACTCTGAGATCACGACCCGAGCCGAAGGCAGAGGCTCTAACCTACTGAGCCACCCAGGCGCCCCTATGGTCAACATTCTTTTAGGGCTCCTGGAAAATAGAAATACTTGTGCAAGCAGGCTTTAAATTGTTACTTCTAATTTTGCCCAGACAACAATTACTGCCTCATGGCTCTTACCTCTCATTCATTCTCTTTCCCAGAAGAAGGTGTTTGTCTCTAAACTTATGGCCATTTTCTAAAAGATTTTATTTATTTATTTGACAGAGAGAGTTAGTTCACAATAGGAAGAGAGGCAGGCAGAGAGAAGGGGAAGCAGGCTCCCTGATGAGGACCCTGAGATCGGGGCTTGATCCCAGGACCCTGAGATCATGACCTGAGCCGAAGGCAAAGGCTTAACCCACTGAGCCACCCAGGCACCCTGGAAACTTTTAACCCTTGTCTTAGACCAGGGACTTTCACAGGAATTAAGTAAGTCCCTCTTGCTTTCCCTAGACTATCTCAGCAATGATGGTTGTACAAGAGTGTGAATGTGCTTAGTGCCATGAAACTGTACACTTAAAAATGGTTAAGTTGGGAAATTTTATTAAGCATTTCTTACCACAATTAAAAATAAATAAATTATAGTTAACATGTAATCGGTAGAAAAATCATTAATGCACTATTTTGCATTCTTTTCTTGTACTAAGTCTTCAGAATCCCATGTGTGTTATGCGTATACCTCACAACTCAGCTAGGACTAGCCATATTTTAAGAGCTCACTAGCAGCTACCATATCAGATAGCATAGGTTTAGGCTTTTTTTCTTTTTCATTTTTTTGTCTTTTATTTTCTATTTTTAAAAGTTCTATAACCTTTGATGGCTTTAAGGAAAGATAAGATTATTTTCTTTCCACCCTTGTTAATGATGGGAGCTATGGTTTTTGACATTGATGTCCTAATCAGAAGCAAGATTCCTCATTTTTTAAAGTATATGGATAGGGGCGCCTGGGTGGCTCAGTCAGTTAAGCACCTGTCTTTGGCTCAGGTCATGATCCCAGGGACCTGGGATTGAGCCCTACATCATGCTCCCTGCTCAGTGGGCAGTCTGCTTCTCCCTCTCCTTCCCCTGCCTCACGCTCTCTCTCTCAATCAAATAAATAAATAAAATCTTTTTAAAAAACCAATAAAGTGTATTGCTAATTGTGGGTTATGAGCTTTATTTCTCTGTTTCCTGTCATTTCTTATATAAAACAGAAATAGAGGACAAACGTTCAAAAGACCTCTCCCTTGCCCTCACTCCTTCCTGAAAGGCCGTTCTGCTCTGGGGTCCAGTGGGAGTCCTTCCAGTTTATGATTTTATACATTATTACACTTAGTTGTCATCATAAGCAAAATAAAGTTTTGCTTTGCATGTTTAAAATTTTATATAAATGCTCTCATATCGCTCTGCATTGTGCATTTTTCTATATTGCTGTGGGTGGATCTAATTTATCCATTTTAACTACTCTACAGTAATTCATTATATAAATAAATTGCAATGTACTTATTATCCTAGTATGATCTGTTACATTTAAAGAGGAACAAAACCGCTCTTCCAAACCCTGCGAATTTTGGATCAACCAAATTGAAACAGAAGGGAAATGGTAGATAATCTCTGGCAGGGGTGAATCAATAAAAAATGAGGGAGGAGGGCTAGCTGGGGTTGTGCAAATTGAGAGTTCATTGTGCCCTCCTGATGCAGTGGCTTCTCCCGAGCATCAGCCTTAGATACTGAGCAGGCATACCCTGTGGCCAGCACCCTTTATATGGAAAAGAAGCTAGAGGGGCACCTGATACGCTGTTGGTTAAACCTCTGCCTTTGGCTCAGGTCATGATCCCAGGATACTGGGATTAGGATAAAGCCCTGTGTTGGGCTCCCTGCTCAGCAGGGAGTCTGCTTCCCCGATGCCCCTCTACCCACTTGTGCTTGCTCTTTGTCTGTCTTAAATAAGTAAAATCTTAAAAAAAAAAAAAAAAGCTGGAAATCTGGACTCTTATATATGAAATGCCCCCATTTTTAAATCTCAGCAACTGATCCATATTTTAATTTTAATTTTTGTTTTTATTTCTTTTAGAGAGAGAGTGGGGGAGGGGAGGGACACAGAGAGAGAAAGAATCCTAAGCAGTCTCCATGCCTAATGTGCAGCCTGATGTGGGGCTCAGTCCCATGATCCTATGATGATGACCCAAGCTCATCCTATGATGAGATCAAGAGTTGGACATTTAGGGGCACCTGGGTGACTCAGTGGGCTCAAACCTCTGCTTTCAGTTCAGGTCATGATCTCAAGGTCCTGGGATCAAGCCCCACATCAGGCTCTCTGCTCAGCAGGGAGCCTGTTTCCCCCTCTCTCTGTGCCTGCCTCTCTGACTCTTGTGATCTCTGTCAAATTAAAAACAAAAAACAAAAAACAAAAAACAAAAAAAAAAAGAAAAAAGAAAAAAAAAAAAGAAGAGTTGGACATTTAACTGACTGAGACACCAGGCACCCCTGATCCATATTCTTAAAAAACTCTGTAGTCAAAGGAATGCCATTAGCTCAGGGCTGGCCTCCAGCGTACCAGTGAGAGACTGCTGATTCTGTCTACCTTGTATGGGGAAGGAAACTGAAGCCTGAAGCCAGGGCTCATGTACAATCCTAGTCATGTTGACCTGAGTTCCAGGCTCCCCCAAGCAACTTAACGAAACGAAGCATGAAGCATTCTTCCCTTGCTCCTCATCCACTGTATCTCCCTATAGCTCTGCCAGCCATGATGCTGTTGATGCTTCCCCCTAAAACACCTTCCTCCCAGATCCTGGACACTACCCTTTCCTAGCCTTCTTCCTTAGTTCCTGGTAGGTCGCTGTCAGAAAATGTCCATTATACTCTTGGCTTAGTCTTTCTTGGCTGTGCCATCTCAGGCAACTGACTGTCCCTCTCACTGACTGTCCCACTTTTCCATTTAGAAGAGAGTCATGTACTATTATTCCTATAATATAGATGAGATAATTGAGGCTCAGAGGGTTTAGGTATTTTATTTTAGGCCACTTGCTTTTTAAGTGGCAGAGTGGAAACCTTGTAAGCCCATCCTAATTATTTATCCAGTAAGCGGTACTGACTTTACATTCAGGGGAAAGAGGTTATAACATAGACTGTCCCTAGGCTAGCCGCCTACTTCCAAAGTATGAAACTCATTGTTCAAGTACCCCCTGAGTCATTCTCAAAGGGGTTTGAGTCCTGTCAGATGCCCCCTGAGGCTCAGCCATCAGAGATCACAGAAGCAGGAATATTTCTGGGATATTTCTGGAAACAGTGGTCCTTTGGGAATTTCCCTGCAGGCCCCACCCAGCCTTCAAAGACAGAACCAGAAAGCAGCTCAAACTGGGGTGGGGGAGGCACACTTGCCTTCCTGCCCCTGAGGCTGGGCTGGCCCCTAACTGTCTACCATGCCTCCCTGCCTCCCAGGTGATGTTCCCTGTTTTCCTGGGTGAGCCAGTGTCTCCTGAGATGCTGGCAGCCACGCTAGCCGAGTTGGATGTGACCGTGCAGTTGCTTGAGGACAAGTTCCTCCAGAACAAGGCCTTTCTCATCGGGCCCCACATCTCATTGGCTGATCTGGTAGCCATCACAGAGCTGATGCATGTGAGTGCTATGGATAGGGTGGCTTGCTAGGCGGGGAGGGCCCTGGGTAGTCGCTGAAGTCTTGCTCACACTGCCCCCACCTGGTTATGGTCCATGCTTATGTGTGGAAACCTCTTCTGGGGCTCTGGGACCCCCAAACCAGGCAGAAGACCTTACCTTCCACCCGCATCCTGTTTCCTTTCTCCCTGCAGCCTGTGGGTGCTGGCTGCCAAGTCTTCGAAGGTCGACCCAAGCTGGCTGCATGGCGCCAGCGTGTAGAGGCAGCAGTGGGAGAGGATCTCTTCCAGGAGGCCCATGAGGTCATCATGAAGGCCAAGGAGTCCCCACCTGCAGACCCCACTGTAAAGCAGAAGCTGATGCCTGCGGTACTGGCCATGATTGGTTGAGTCAGGAAGCCCCGTCCCTGCAGTTTGCCCTTGGCAGTTCACAAAGCACCTTCATTTCCAATGTCCCATGGGAAGCAGGCTCAGAGGGCTATAGTGATTTGCCCGAGTGCCACTGCACCTATGCTCCCATGGTTAGACCCCTACACCCACACTATCTTGCACAGCTGCCTAAAAGCCACAGTGAGAATGGAATAGCCAGATCTCATCTCCTTTAATCACTGCATTTCATTTTCAGTTTGGGAAATAAACCTGGGCTAAGCCTGAGCCTACTCTTCTAGCTCAGATGTGTGATTTCTTTTACCTGACTTGGCCCTGGTCTTGGTCTCTATCAGAAAGACAAGCCCTTTTCTGAGGCCCTGTGGGTCAGCTTCCCCATGATGGTTGCCAAGAGTGAAATTAACAAATGCCCTTTACTCTTCTAATTCTCAGAGAAAGTGATTTGTCGGACAGCATAGGGATCAGCAGGCATCCCACATGTGACTAGGCATGGTCATCAATCAGTTGGCTGGGCCAACCTCCCAGGACATGGCCCTCTGGCATCAAGTACTGTAGCTCAGGAGTCCTGCTTCTGTTTGCCAGATTGGTCAGGAGGGGCAAAGCCAAACAGCAGCTCTCCTGGACAGGAATCAGTCATGCAGGGCCTTGAAGGCCATGCCTATGATCTGTAAACCATAAGTAGGCATAGTGTGCTCAGATTGCATTTATTTTTTTTTTAAGATTTTATTTATTTTATTTGACAGACAGAGATTACAAGTAGGCAGAGAGGCAGGCAGAGAGAGAGAGAGGAGGAAGCAGGCTCCTTGCTGAGCAGAGAGACCGATTAGGGGCTTGATCCCAGGACCCTGGGATCATGACCTGAGCCAAAGGCAGAGGCTTTAACCCACTGAGCCACCCAGGCGCCCCTCAGATTGCATTTCTTTATTTCTTTATATTTTAAGTAGGTTTCATACTGACTGTAGGGCTTGAACTCATGGTCCTGAGATTAAGGGCTTTGTGCTCTACTGACTGAGCCAGCCAGACACCCCACCAGATTGTGTTTAGAATTAATATTCTGGGAGAGCCTGGGTGGCTCAGTCATTGAGTGTCTGCCTTCGGCTCTGGTCATGATCCCAGAGTCCTGGGATCCAGCCCCGCATTGGCTCCCTGCTCTGCGAGGGAAGCCTGCTTCTTCCTCTCCCACTCCCCCTGCTTGTGTTCCCTCTCTTGCTGTGTCTCTGTCAAATAAATAAATAAATAAAATCTTTAAAATAATATTCTGGCTCTCTGGTGGCAGGTGGAGGTGGGGGGGTGGGTTGGACTTGAGGGTGGCCAAAGAGAGCAAGGAAACTGGATATTATAGTAATCCTGCCAAAAGTGATTTGTGCAGGAGAGCAGGGCAAGGAAGGGGATGGAGAACATGGCCTCTCCCAGCCTGGAGAGGGCTCCGGCACTAGCCCAGGAAGGCAGTCTCTCCCTGGGAGGGAAAAGGAGGGAGTTGGGGGCAGGGAGGAGTGAGGGGGTGAGAGGGGGAAGGGGCGGATAGGTCTTACTTAAATCTTAACTTAAAATTTTCAATAACATCTTCTTGCCAAGGCGTTTTCTCTGAATCTTGGCTTTGGGGGCAGGGTCTTCTTCCCCCAAGAGCCTCTCTTAGGGAATTGGGGGGGGGGGTTCATGTCCACGGACCTCGGGGACCAGAAAGTGTCATTTGGAGGGACTTGGCCCTGTAAAGGAAGTGGGGAATTTACAGACCTCCTGCAGACCTCTGGATGGGCCACCCCTGGCTTCTGCCAACTGCTAGAAGGATTAGCTGGAGTGTAATAAATATGACCCCAGGAATTAGGGAGGGGCGGCTCACTCTTTCCGGGAGTTGGGGTCCAGAAACCTCCCGAGCCTCCATTGTGGGCACTGGGCCCAGGGGAGGCTACTGTACCTCCGCTTAGTGCCTCCCTTTGTGTCCTGGGGAGTCAGAAGCCCCTCCTCTCTCAGTTTCCTCCTTGAGTACGGGCAGGTGACTTGGGCCAACTGAAGGCAGCCTAGCCCTTTCGATCCTAAATTAACTGAAGGCCCGTGCTGGAAGCGTTCTTGGTGTCCCGTTCCCATTACCACCCTCCACTGCACCATTTGACAAAGGTAGACGTTGAGTTCCGGGGAAGGGGTATGACCTGGCAGCGAAACCTCAGGTCACAGGCCAAATCTTCCAGCGACCTCGCCACCGAGAGAACTGCTGCCAGGGTTCCAGAGAAGGGAGGGAGGGAGAATTGGGGCGCCGCTGATTGGCCCAAAGTTCTCCAGAGCTATCCAATGGGCGGGGAGGGTGTGGCGGGGCTCAGAAGCACCAGCACCCCACAACTCCACCCCTCTCCTCCGGATCGTGTTCCGCTGTAGGCTCGGTGGCCTGGCAGATTCTGTCGGCCGTTTCTCTTCCCCTACTTATACCCTGGGCGCGACCCCGGGGACGGACCGCTGCTCCGGTCATGGGCCTAGAGCTTTACCTGGACCTGCTCTCCCAGCCTTGTCGCGCCGTCTACATCTTCGCCAAGAAGAACGGAATCCCCTTCGAGCTGCGGCAGGTGGAGCTGCTCAAAGGTGGGCGCGGCAGAAAGGCAGGCCCCGCGGTCCCGGCGGGCGCCCGTGTGCTAACAGACCCCCGCCTGCTGCAGTAAGAGAACTGGGTCATCCGTTATCGGTTGTGCCTTTTTCGAGATCCCCGGTCTTTGTCTAGTGAATAGGAAACATTTTTCAAAATACAGGTTGAGGGTTGCTCCTGGGTGGCCAGTGGGTTAAGCCTCTGCCTTCAGTTGAGGTCATGATCTCAGGGTCCTGAGATCGAGCCCCGCATCGAGCTCTCTGCTTATCGGGGAGCCTGCTCCCCTCCCCCGCCCCCCCGCCTACCTATCTGCCTGCTTGTGATCTCTGTCAAATGAATAAATAAAATCTTTAAGAAAAAATAGAGGTTGAGAGGGAACATAGGGGAGTGAGAGCAGTGGGGGGCCGTGGGAGGCGTGGGGAAGTGGAATGAGTGCCCAGATGCCTCACACCCCGGCTTGGAGAAAACAATGAAACCGCTTCCTCATTTCTGAATTGGAGTAGCCTTCTTTTGAATTTCTGCAGCTGCCAGCAGAAGGCGGTTCCACCTGGCTCTGGTCTCCTCTTTACTTCTACCTAGGCCTGCCTACCTTCTGTGTTTGGTGCCCCCAGCTTGGGCCACCAACTGCAATGCTGCCACCTTGCTCTGCCTTTCTAGCACTCCTTGGGATGGGGGCTGGGCACAGAGGCATTTTCTGGAGGGAGAATATGTAGGGGTGATTCTCCTCACCCAGGTGAAGAGCAAAGAGGCCCTTTGGTGGGCCTGTGGATGGGCTGGAGCCTAGTTCCACTGAGGCCCTCAGACTCCATACACCGTCAGACCTGCTAACCCCCACTGGGGAAGGAGACTTAAGTGTTTGGCGTGGGACAGAAAGAAGAACTGGAAGCTGGGTGATGAAAGAGAGCAGGAGCTCCTGGAGAGAATGAGTCTGAATGAGGCCTGGGGCAGGTGTGGCCGGAGCTGTGTGGTGTGGATAGGTTACGCAGCTGGCATAGGAAGACGGATTGCAGGGGCAAGCTTAGAGCCCAGGGAGGAGACTGGAGTGTCTGATATATGGATGGAATTGGCTGGGCCTGGGGTAGGGGTGACTTACAGCCGCAGGGACTCACCCTCCCCATTCATGGCCAAGTTGAGATGCTGCTTGGCCCAGGTTCCCAGGGAGGGTAGACCCAGGAAGGGTGGACCTCTGGTGGGGTCAGGGTCTGTGGTCTGGTGACCAGCAGAGTGGTCTCCTTCCTATTGCCCACCTGGATAGGGGCCTCAGAAAGTTAGTGCCTGGATATTGGGGTGCGGGTGCGGTGGGGGTGGGGGTAGGGGTGGAGGGGGGAGAGGCCTCAGTGGGGAATGGGGCTCAGAGTTCTCCTCATCCGCCTCACTGGTCTCTCCCACAGGCCAGCACCACAGTGATGCTTTTGCCCAGGTGAATCCCCTGAGGAAGGTGCCAGCCTTGAAGGATGGGGACTTCACTTTGGCTGAGAGGTATCAGGTCCCCAGGCGGCTACCCGGGCCTTGTGAGGCCAGCCAGCTGTCCATGTATCTACTGTTGATGGCTTGGATCACGACTGGTGTGCCCTGAGCAGCTGTGCCAGCCCCAGCAGGCAGAGGAGCCTAGGGCTGGGAGGGGCTATGGAAGTCATGGCATTCCCCTGTCCCAAGCCTTCCTTCACTTCCCGAGAAATTTACAAAGGGGGAAACTGAAGCCAGGGAGGGGAAGGACTTGCACAAGGTCACAGGGCCTCCAGCCTGTTTCCAGGCCTCCTCTGCCCACTCATCCCCCAGACGGAAAGAGAGCGAAGAGTGAAATATGGAGGAGTAACTGTACTACACTCTTTAGAACTTCTACTTCTACAAATTTTGGGCAAGTTCTATTGCCCTGGGAGTCAAGAGAGCACCCAGAGAGCTTCAGTGGCTATTTGCTGAGCACCCACCGGGAGCCATCTAGGCCTTGGGGCCAAAGCATTGAACAATTCTAAGTCCTTGGCCTCCTAGAGCTCACGTTCTGGAAGGGGGGAGGGGTGCTGCTAATCTCTGTAAGGTGCAACCTATCAGGTGGTGATGAGTGCCATGGAGAAAATAAGCAGGGTAAGAGTGGGGAGGGGGGCTGCAATTTTGAGTAGGATGTCGAGTGAAGGGCCCCTTGAGGAGGAGGCATCTGAGCAGAGACCTACAGGAACAGAGGTGCAGAGTATATGGGAAGGGTGTTCTGGCTGGAGGGAACAGCAAAGCCAAAGGCAGTGAAGTGGGACAGTGCTTGGGGGAAAGGTTGGAGAGACAAGGTGTCCAGTGTGGCTGGAGTGAGGGAGAGGAGTAACTAGAGGCTGAGGTCAGTGGGTAGCCTGTGTGGCCAGGAAGACTTTGGCTTTTACTGTAGGTAAGATGGGGCCACTGCAGGAGTTTAAGCAGAGGAGAGCTGAGATCCAACTTCGGTTTTAAAGGATCCCTCTGGCTGGGGTGAAAAGGTACTGTGCTAATCCAGGAGAGGGGTGCTGGCACCCCAGACCGAGGTGGTAGTACAGAGGAATGTAGTGGTCAGTTCTGACTCCCTTTGAAGGTCAAGCCCAAGAGTGTGCTCGAGCGATGGACATAGGAGGGAGAGATGAGAGCCCAGGCCAGCTTTCAGGTTGGCAGCTGGATAGTGATATCCTTTACTGAAGCCACACAGCACCTCTGTAGTACAGCCAGATTCACATTCCACTTGGCTTCAGAACCTCTGGTCACTGGACAGTGCAACATCCATGGAGACCTGGTGCTCTGGACAGACATGAGGCACAAGTCAGATATAGTAGAGGGAGAAGGTCAGAGAGGGCTTCCTGGGGGAGGAGGCTGGAGGCTTTGGGCAGGTAGAGAGGAGATGGGACAGGGTGGGAAGCAGTGACCCATTCACCTGGGAGGCCTTATCCCAGCCCCAGGGAATGTGAGGGGACAGCTGGCTTTGCTCCTGTCATGACCATGCATCAGATATAGTGCAGAGTGCCATGTGAGTCGCTCTTGTCTTTCAAGAACCATGTTGGGCCCCCCTTCCTCCTGGAAACTCTCTCTGAGTACCCCCTCACCGTCCTTCCTGAAATCCCAAGACATTTTGTTTTTCACCTGGTGCCCTTAGCTCAGATGATAGGATGACGCAGTGTAGAGCTGTGTGACCCTAGGCAGTCACCTAACCTCTCTGAGCCTCACATTCCTACTCTGCATCATGGTATGAAGATAGTGAAGTGCTCCACCTATAGGAGCTGGGAAGATGTGAGCAGTGGGGGAGGGAACAGAAAGTGACTAGTACATGTTCCTCATCTCCTCCATGTCCCCCAGTGTGGCCATCCTGTTGTATCTGAGTCGCAAGTATGAGGTCCCTGACCACTGGTATCCCCAAGACCTGCAGGCCCGTGCCCGTGTGGACGAGTACCTAGCCTGGCAGCACACAGCCCTTCGGAGTAGCTGCACCCGAGCCATGTGGCAGAAGGTGAGCTGTGGCAGGTTGGGGACCCTTCTAGAATGCTCAAAGGACAGTGCTTTCTGTTTAAAAAGTTCTGTTCAGGGCACCTGGATGGCTCAGCCAGTTGAGCATCTGCATTTGGCTCAGGTCATGATCCTGGAGTCCCAGGATTGAGCCACATGGCAGCTGGCAGAAGCAGGGTTCCCTGCTCAGCAGGGAGTCTTCTTCTCTCTCTTCCTCTGCCCCTCCCCCTGCTCCTTCTTTCTCTCTCTCTCTCAAATAAAAAAATAAAATCTTTTAAAAAATTCGTTGATACCTGAGGTCTTGGAACACCAAATTCTAGAATGCCAGAGACTCCCTAGTCCAACCAACTTGTTTCCCGCAGGGGAAACAAAGGGAGAGCCAGGGAGTGACTTCTCCAGATGTTCCCTGATTCCTGAGTGCTGAGACTCAATCCTATGCCCTTTTGCATGCTCCCAACTGCAGAAATAATTGCCTTTTGGGAGAGAGAGAAAAAAATCAAGCTCTGGCTATGCCCATACTTTTTCAGATAGAGAAGTGTTAAGTGAAAAATCTAAGACTAGGAAGAAATGAAGAGACCATTCAATAAAGTTGGTCTGATTTCTGGGTATTTAAGGATTTTGAAGCCTAAAAACACTAGAAGACTTAGAGAAAAGCCTAATAGATTTTCCATATACAATGACATCCGTGTAAGGAGGAAAGGATTAAACTTGAAACAAACAAAAAACTGACAAAGATTTGTTAGGAAAAAGTAACATTTTGCACGCCTGGGTAGCTCAGTCATTTAAGCGTCAGACCCTTGATTTCAGCTCAGGTCATGATCTTGGGGTCTTGGGGTTGAGCTCTGGGTCAGGCTTTGCGCCGAGCATGGAGTCTGCTTGTCCCTCTCCCTCTTCTCCTCTCCCTGCTTGTGCTCTCGCTCGTTCCTCTCTAAAATAAATAAATAAAATCTTAAAGAAAAAGAAAGAAAGAGAGAGAAAGTAAGGAAGGAAGGAAGGAAGGAAGAAAGAAAGAGGTCCCTGGGTGGCTCAGTCAGTTAAGCGTTTGCCTTTGGGTCAGATCATGATCTTGGGGTCCTGGCCCCCAACCCAGCTCTCTGCTCAGCCGGGAGTCTGCTTCTTCTTCTTCCTCTCCCTCTGTGCTCTCTCTCTCAAATAAATAAATAAAGTCTTCAGAAAAGTTACTTAAAGAATTTTTTTTTTTTTAAGATGCATTTATTTGGGAGAGAGATAATGCACATACATCACACACACCCACCCATGAGTTGGCGGGGGAGGCGCCAGAGGGAGAGAATCTCATGTAGATTCCCTGGGTGGGGGGGCTTGTGTTGAGGCTTTCATGGTGAGGATAGTGGGGAGCCATGGAAGGCTTGATGCAGGGGGTGATATGGGCAGTCTGGGATTGCAGACGTTCTCCTACTGGCTGCCTTGCATGAGGACCTAGGGAGAGATGGGAGGCTGCCCATGTTGGAGTAGAAGGTAATGCCTGGGCTGGTGGTGGCCATGGGTGGAAAGAGTGGGTTGAAGTGAGGAGAAATTGGAAGGCCTGGTGATAGATTGGATGAGATTGGATGAGGAACTAGGCTAGACTTTGGATAGACACTGAGCCCTCTCTCTGCCTGCCCACCCACCAGATGATGTTCCCAGTGTTCCTGGGTGAACAGGTGCCCCCTGAGACATTGGCATCTACTCTGGCTGAGCTGGACAGGTGCCTGCAGCTGCTTGAGGACAAGTTCCTAAAGGACCAGGACTTTGTTGCTGGACCTCACATCTCAGTGGCTGACTTGGTGGCCATCACAGAGCTGATGCATGTGAGTGCTGTGGGGTCAGGTGATCCACTGGGCACTGGGGTGTCCTGGGAGGGAGCCAATGTACCAGCTCATGTTGCCCTTTCTGGCTGTGGGACCCTGGGCAAGCCACTTCACTCTCTGAGCCTCAGTGTTCTCATCTGTAAAATGGGGCTTCAGACCCTATACTGCAGCAATACTGAGAAGCTTCCCAGTGTCTCAGGGGAGAGAATGTCCAGCCTATTACTCATGTGGCCAAGAAGGGAAAACCCACCCTGGAGAATTCCTCAGATAGGTCATCCTGCCTTGTGCTTGACCATGCCTACCCCTTCCACCTGGCTCCTTCTCCCCATAGCCTGTCAGTGCTGGCTGCCAAGTCTTCAAAAGCAGACCCAAGCTGGCTGCATGGCGCCAACGTGTGGAGGTGGAGGTGGGAAAGGACCTCTTTCAGGAGGCACATGCAACTGTCATGAAGGTCAAGGACTTGCCTCCAGCTGACCCGGCCACAAAAGAGAAGCTGAAGCCCTCCGTGCAGGTTTTGCTGCAGTGAGGGGAAGACCAGGCCTGCAGTGGTGATGGAGATTCTGTTTTCAAAATAAACAGGTGGAACTGCTCCTCCTGGGCTGTAAGCAAGACACACTCTCCAGGCTCTGTTCCCCGGTTCCCTCCAGGCATCAGGTCTTCCTTCTTTTGTTTCGTCTTCAGTCTTCACTCACACCCCTTCCACTCTGACTTTGTGTGACCCCTGGAAAGAGCTTAGTAAACACATATTTGACCTTGTCCCTCCTGTGTTTAAAACTTTCTATGGTGCTGAACTGCTCTGAGGCTAAAGTATGAATCACTGAACTTTGCATTCAAGTCCTTGCCCACCCCTCCAGGACACCCTCTTCTGGTTGCACACAGTAGCCCAATATTTTTAGACCCCTTCTCCCAGCTCTAGCCTCCACTTCCTGGCCTTGGCTCAGGCTGTTTCCATTGCTAATAGAGCCCCTCATCACCTTTGCCCAGTGCCCCTTGTGGTCTTTAGGCATTTGTCACCATTTTGCTTCTCCAGGGAGACCTCCCTGACTTCCCCAACCCCAAGCCATGTCATGACACCCACCAGGCTCATCATCCCCACTGCTTCCCTCTCTCAGCCCTGGAACAAAGTTGGTTCAACACCCCCTGGACTGAGCACATGTCACAGATAGGAGCTGAGCTGGTGAAGGGATGTCTGGATCAGGCATCATGACCTTGGTCTCTTAGGTCTCTCTGTCCTCCCTCTGGGGTGATGCTGTCTCCCATAGGCGGTTTGGGTACAGGGCTGGTTCATGAACCTCCTTGCAGGGAGAGAAGTCCCAGGTTAGTTCCTGGCCTTCTGGGTGCTACTGAGAGGCCTTGCGCTCCTACTCAGAACCCTGGCCACCCTCTTACCTGTGCCCCACCCTGGGTCCCAGACTTGCCACCTGTCCCTGTCCTTTCTTCTCAAGACTATTAGAATCTACCTGTCTTGTATCCTAGACCCTCTGATCTCTTATTCAACCAGTAAACTGCTAACAGGACACAGTCATGAATGGAGTGTCTCAGACTGCTTGCCTTCTCATGGAGGCCCCCCCCCCCTTTTTTAAGATTTTATTTTTAAGTAGTCTCTATACTCAACACAGGACTCGAAACGGAGATTAAGAGTTACATGCTCTCCCGGCTGAGCCAGCCAGGTGCCCCAGGGCTCCTCTAATACACACACTCAATATGGAATTTTTAGAAGTGTAATTGAAATTATTCATACACACCCACACAATTTCATTTGTATGTTCATTTACAAGTGAAACAACTTTGCAACACTGACGAGAGTACCATGCTTAGCCGTATCAACAGGATTTCCATGTTTTTAAAAAATATTTATTCTTGAGAGAGAGACAGACAGACAGAGAGTTTACACGAGCAGAAGGGTGAGGGAGGGGCAGAGGCAGAGGGAGAAGCAGACTCCCCAAGGAAGCCAGACACTAGGCTAGATCCCAAGACCCTGGGATCATGACCTGCACTGCAGTCAAATGCTCTACCACTGAGCTATACCCCCAGTGTTCTCATGACCTGCACTGAAGGCAGATACCAAACTGACTGAGCCATCCGGGCACCCCCAGACTTCCATGTTTTAAGTGAGACATTTTGTTTTGACTATAAAAATAGAGGGTACTGGGGCGCCTGGGTGGCTCAGTGGGTTAAGCCTCTGCCTTTGGCTCGGGTCATGATCTCGGGGTCCTGGGATCGAGCCCCGCATCGGGCTCTCTGCTCAGCGGGGAGCCTGCTTCCCCCTCTCTCTCTGCCTGCCTCTCTGCCTACTTGTGATCTCTCTCTCTCTCTTTCTCTCTGTCAGATAAATAAATAAAATCTTTAAAAAAAAAATAGAGGGTACTGTAAAGATGGCTGGTAATTTGACTGGGGCATGCCTTTACCCCTTGATGGACAGTACTTCCCTATGAGACAAGGTTGCCACAGGTGCAAGAGGCCACAAAGGCAGATATCTGTCAGAGCCAGGTGGAGATGCAGGGAGCCAGAGGTTCTCTACCCAGCCTCACCTGAACTCACAAGTGTCACCTGCCTCTTGGTCAAAGAAAAGTTCAGATTCCCACATACCACGTGAAGTGGCCTTACTTGGAAATGGTGGCAACACAGTAAAAAGGAAAAAAAAAATTAGGATGGAACCTGGGCAAGGTCCCTACAGGTGTGCATGTTTTGGGTGTGTTCAAACCCCCTATTTTGTGAAACGGAATAAAGGAAACCTCATTTAGAATAAAGATGGGAGGCCACAAGAGAGAGAACTCACACCTCCTACTTGCAGCACCTGGTAACCCCACCAGGATGAGCCCTACCTTGCATTCCCAAGGGAAAGAAGACTATAAGCCGCCAGCCAGGGGAAAGGTATCTTTAAACCTCCCAAGCCCCATGCTCCGTCCAGCCAGTGAGCTGTCACAACTCAGCCACTGAAAAGCGACTACACTCTTAAGTCCCATATTCCAGTGGATTTTTGTGTATAACAGTATCTCCCAACTCCTTCCTTTCTTCTGTTAAAAAACGTTTCTCTTCTTTGTTGGTTGGCCTTGCCTGTGGTTTTGCCTTAGGCTGCATGTCCCAAATTGCGGTTCTCTGCCATCCTCGAATAAACCCATTTTTACTGATAAAATAACTGGCTATTTTATTTTCAAGGTTAACAATCTAAATATGGGTTAGGAAGCAGAGGACTGCACCACCCAGGAGCTCAGGGAGCCAGAATGCCCCTGGCCAGTGTGTCGGGAGCCGACAGAGGCCAGGACCCAGGCGTACAGGCTCAGGTCGATCTCCTTGGGGGAGGGTCACACACCTCATGCTCCCCTCCCCGCTCCCCACCTCCCGGTCTGGCCTTAGGACTTCCGGAAATCAGCGCCGGCAGAGGCGGCGTGTAGACTATGAAGCCAATCCGGGGACGCTGCTGCCTGTCCAACCAATAGGGAGCCAGGTGTCCCTGGCGCCCCGCCCCCTGCTGCCTAGTCCTCGACCCTGGGGAACACTGACCCGAACTTTGTGCGTTCTTTCTCTGCTACCCTGCGCCTCCGGTTCTTTCCCGCAGACATGCCATTTGTCGAGTTAGACACGAACTTGTCCGCCGGCCGTGTACCCACGGGATTGGAGAAGCGGCTCTGCGCGGCCACGGCAGACATCCTGAGCAAACCTGAGGACGTGAGCGTGGGCCGGGGAGCTCCGGGCGGGAGGAGGCTGGTGGACCCGGGTCGAGCTCTGTCCACGCCATCGCGCCCGGGGCCCTTCGCCGCAGGGAAACCCGCCCTCCAGGCGCTGGCCTCCCACTCTCCCCACCTCTCAGGTCTGCTGCGTGCTGCCTTCCCTGGCCCTGACACTGACTTGACCTCCAAGGACCCCGTCCCGAGCCTCTAGCCCTGACGCCAGGGGCCCGCGCATGTTGGCTCTCGTCCTCCCCGGTCCTCCGTGCGATCTCGGCCTGCACCGGCTTCAGGCGAAACTTTCGTGTTCCCCGCAGCGCGTGAACGTAACGGTGCGACCAGGTCTGGCCATGGCGGTGAACGGCTCCACCGAGCCCTGCGCTCAACTGCTCATCTCCTCCATCGGTGTGGTAGGCACAGCCGAGGACAACCGCGGCCACAGCGCCCGGTTCTTCGAGTTCCTCACCAAGGAGCTGAACCTGGACCAGGATCGGTACGTGGGGGTAGGGAGAGGATGGGGGTGGCGATCCCATCTTAGAGCCCCATCTAAGGTTGGGGGAAAAATGCATTCCTCGCCCTGCTCGAGAAGGGCCTAGTGCCGGGCACCCTTGGATAGTGGGTCCACCCTCAGAATGATTGCGGGATTGAATGAATTTCTGACTCTGCCCTGGTCCTCTTTACACGTGGGCGAGGCATGGCCTTCCAGACCTCGCTGTTTCCATCTGTGAGGTGGGAAGGCTCTCCTTTAATCGCCCCCTGGGGGAACTGCCAGACTCCCGTGGGATGGCGGTGAGCATTACCAACCTAAGAAAGCTATGGCCATTTATTATCTGCCTCTAGTCTTCTCCACGTCTTAGAGTTGATCTTAGCCAAAAGGCCGAGAGGCGATCTTCTCCACATCTTGGAAAATCAAGAATAATTTTCTAGGAGAACTTCTCCAGGCTGGTTGGGAGGAATTTTTGGTATGTCCTGAAGCTGTGTCACCTGTGGGCCTGTAGCCAAGTAGGTCCCTGGTGAGGCTCCTAGGAGTTTCAGTGAGTAGTGGAGAGAACATTGGCTTAGATGTCTGGAGACCTGGGTTCTGGATCCAGCACAGCAAGGGAGGATGCCTGACAAACCTGGAAATGAACCATCTCCAGTTTGTAGGTTTCTCTTCTGTGAATAGAAGGAAATGTATTAAATGGTCACCTAAGAAGCCTGAACAGCCCTCCAACCTGGGATCCTGTGTCAGAGTTTAAGTTTGTCTCTGGGTAAGAAATATTCCTGAACCAAGCCCATGCCTGTGAGGAACTAAGAGCATGAGAAGTTTGAAAGAACCTTCTAGAATGGATCTTTTGTTGGCCCAGGAAGGCTGGTGAAGAATGGTTACTCCTGGTAGTGTTCAGACCTGGTCTTCAAGTTGGGGCGAGATAATAATTAAAAAAAAAAAAAAAAAAAGTAACATGTAAATGCTTACCATGTGCCAGGTTATCTCTAGAAACCTTACATGCATCACCCCTTTTGGTCCTTGCAAGCTCTGTCCCTCTGTTCACACCACCTTGTGTAGACATGCCATTCCTGTGAGGTTTACAGATGGGAAAACCAAAGCTGTCACGTCAGCCCTTCCCCAACCCTTTGGCTATCCCAAGTATCTTGCTCTTTACCAGAAACTTCCCATCACTTCTATGAGAGGGATAGGTTTGTTCATTCCATAGACATCAGTGGGGGGAGGGGTGGTCACCTTGTGCCTGGTTTGGAGCTAGGGTTTGAGAAAACAAAGGTGGCTGGGGCACTGACCATGCCCCCTGGGAGCCTGCAGTTTGGAAGTGGGAGGGATGCCCCTCTGAGTCCACAGACAGAGCATACAATGACCACAGAGGCAGTTGTGTTGAGTGTCTGGAGGCAGACACCATCTTGCCTCTGACTGGCCCATGGTGGGAGATCATGAACAGGATGAGGCAGGCTTGCAAAATGCCTGCTAGGCTAAGTAAGGCAGGCTAGTCTGGAAGTCCATGGTAGGAGTGCCCGGCTGGGTGTCTTGGAATATGAGGCATTAGCTAAGAAGCTGATGATATCTTTTTTTTTCCCCTTTATCTTTTTTTCTCCTGAAGGATAATTATCCGCTTCTTTCCCGTGGAGCCCTGGCAGATTGGCAAGAAAGGGACAGTCATGACTTTCCTGTGATTGGCACAGAGGGCATCCAAAGCATGCATCTGCCAGCTCTCTGCCAGAGAGGCTTCCTGGCAGAGTAAGGGCCTGGTGGATACCAGCTTCTGGCACTTCTTCATGCAGATGTGCCTGTGACCTCACAGTCCTCTTCCCCATCCTCGTGTCAAATAAACAAAGAGAACTTCGTCTTTCTTTTCTTTCTTTTTTTTCTGCCCCAGCCCAAGACCTTTGTATTTCAAACACAACTTCTTTCTCTCCCTTTACCCCTGCCTGGCATTCTGGGTCACCCTGGGCAGCAGGGTTGGCCTATGATGTGGAAACTTTAGGGAACCTGAGAGGTGGGACGTTTCCTGTCTTCCCGGCCATTGTCTCATGTACTGTATGTAGGCTGCTCAAATCCAAGGGTGGAAGATGGCAGCCTGGAGGCCCTGCTCTTCATGCCCTTGTGTAAACTGGTGGGGCTGGCACCTGGCCCAGGCTGGGTCTTCCTGCAAATTTTGCTGACCAGAGGTACCTGTCCTCAGATTGGGCTGACCCATGCAGCCTACTGCCCCATAGAATGCTATGCCCAGCAGGGGAGCAGGACAGCTGGGCTTCAGGGATCTTTCCTGGGCATTCCCAAACTCCATCTTCTCCCATGAGTCTTGTTGAGAATCCTCTGTAGCTGTTCACCTAGTAAAAGCTGTGTCCTGGAATGGCAAACCTGGAAATGTGATGTCTGCCACCAGAAACAGAGTGAGTGCAGTTGCCATCTAAATACTGTATCACGCTTTCACATTTCAGGGGTATATGGGTAGGATTGGGGGAGCCCAAGGGGTGTCCTTTATAGTTTCCTTGCAGATGTTCAATGTAGAGTTTGCATGCCATGACCATTAGACATGGCGGTGAGCGCTGGGTTTACCTATAGAGTTGAAAGTCTCATCCTTGTTTTAATACACCTGTGAAATGCCAAATTGAGATTTTTAGCCTATGCTGTCAACATGGTAAAGTTAGTTTCCAGTGGAGTGTTCTTGTGCTTGTGGTGTTTGTTCCTGACCACTACTGTGGACTCTCATTAAAACCCAGAGCTTGGAGTTCCTTCCTTTGGCTCCCTGTCCCAACTGCTCCTGCACTTATTCCTTCTGCCAACGTGGGTATCCTGCTTCCCCAGAGGGGCTCAGGGAACATTTGTGGGTTGAATCTGAATGCATGGTTGAGGTGTCCAAGGACAGGTTCAGGCCTAACCCTAGATAGGACCATAAGGCAGCAGCCACCTATCTGGTCCCACCTTAAATGTTTTGTCACCAGTGTAGTGAGAGTGAGGTCATCTGGTTGCTGTGGGGGACTGTCCCCTCCCCCTCTCCACATTATACCCACTGTGGCCATGAACTTTGCCCCCTGGTCATACTGTGCTGCCTGAGGATCCTGTATGGCCTGCACTGCTTCTCACCTCCAAAGCTTGCCACACAGCTCTGTTGCGTGGACTATCCTTCCCATCTTTTCTTTTTTTTTTTTTTTTTTTTTAAGATTTTATTTATCCATTTGACAGAGAGAGAGGAGGGGAGAGAGTTTGAGAGAAGCCACAAAAAGGGAGAATAGCAGGCAAAGGGAGAAGCAGGCTCCCTACTGAGCAGGAAGCCCAATGTGGGACTAGATCCCAGGACTCTGGGATCCTGACTTGAGCTGAAGGCAGCTGCTCAACTGACTGAGCCACCCAGGTGCCCCATGACTCCATTATTTTTGCAATTTCTGGGTATCACGAAAGCTTTATTGTTCTGAACTGAAGCTGTGAGTTCACCATGATTTTATCGTCTTTATATATGGTCAAAGAGAAAGCCATAATATTCCTTCCTATTTAAATCATTTTTGCTAGACTCAAGCAACTATGAATTTCAACAACACTGTGAAACCTTTCCCTAAAAGACTTACCTCCCAAGGGTTTAACCTCTCTCAGTCCAAGGCCCTTTCCGAAAAACTTGAAATGCTGACTCCTCTTTCCAGGTTTGGAATTCTGTTGCTCCTCAGCCTGCTCATTTACCCGTCTAGATTTTTTTAATTTTTAAAGATTTTATTTATTTATTTGACAGAGATCACAAGTAGGCAGAGAGGTAGAGAGAAGGGGGAAAGTAGGCTCCTTGATGAGCATAGAGCCCAATGCAGGGCTCGATGCCAGAGCCCTGAGATCAGGACCTGAGCTGAAGGCAGAGGGTTAACCCACTGAGCCACCCACGCGCCCAACCTGTGTTGATTTTGTCTGTGTGATTTTTGTTTTTATCTTCGTTTCAGTATTTCATTGTATCTGTGCCTTTTGGGCTTCAAATCCTTTTCAGAGAGAGGTGAGGCACAGAGTAAATAATGGAGAACACTCCTCCTCCCCTGGTTACCTCTAAGTGTTCCCCAAGTTTCCATTGTCTCAGAGCACCTGTCCCAGATAGTAACACCGCCTGTCATTTAGCGACCAGGCACCAAACTCAGCGTTTCCCAAATATTACAAGTGGTCGGGAACAGAGGTCGGAACCTCAAGCCGGCGCTCCGAGCCCACAGTAGTTGGGGTGTTCAAATGCACTGATCGGGAAGGTTTACACTTGCGCGCCCATCTGCACGCAGCACTCGGGGTCCCCCGAGAGTTTACCCCGTGGGCCCGCTCCGCGTGCGTCCTCTCTGATTGGTTAGCGGACCCGGCACCTCAGCCAATGGGAGCGCGCCTTATTGTCAGGCGCGCTGCCGGCCGGCGCGGGGGTCGAGGCAGGCAGGCCGTTGCTGTGGAGACGCCTGGTGAGTTCCAGGGTGGCTGGTTTGGGGGCATCCCCCAGATGGGGGCTTGGCTCTGTTGAAGCAGGGGCCGGAGTTGGGGCTCGGGCCTAAGGGGCGGCGGCGCGGGGCCGAGGCCGGTGCGGACGCCAGGGAGGGGGGCGCCTCCGGTAGCCTGAGTGCCACATTTGGGGAAACCGAGGCTGGAGTGCGGGAGCGGCGAGGCCGGGGCTCTTGGCTTCCTCGCGGGCCTCCTCAACGGTCCTGCCGTCACCCTGGGGTGCCCAGGACGGGCTCCAGTCTCGGGAGTGGTTCTCGGTGACAGCCTCAGGACCCACCGTTGATTCTGCGTCTGCCGGGAGCCGAGCCCAGGGCTAACCCTTTACTTCACTGATGTCCTTTCACTTCACCTTCACAGCAGCCCTGCTAGGTGTGTGTTGTTATTAGCGCCATTTATACGGGTGGAAACTGAGGCCCAGACGGGGTGAAGAGTCTTGTCTAGAGTCAGCCAGCTAATTAATGGGTCAGCCCAAGTCTAGGCTGAAAAAAACATTTTTCTAAAGATTTTATATTTAAATAATCTCTGCACCCAATGTGGGGCTTGAACTTAAAACCCAGAGATGAAGAGTTGCATGCTGTGTCTACTGAGTCAGCCGAGTACCCCTAGACTGAAAATCTTGAGTGTACTGCCTCCCAGGAGGAGGAGGAGGACCCCAGGTAGATAGAGCCTACTGGTGGCTCAGTTGGTTAAGCGTCTGCCTTGGGCTCAGGTCATGATGCCAGGGTCCTGGGATCAAGCCCAAAGTCCGGCTCCCTGCTCAGAGGGGAGCCTACTTCTCCCTCTCCTCCCTGCTTGTGTGTGCTCTCTCTCTCTCTCTCAAATAAATAAATAAAAAATTTTTAAATATTAATATTAATTTATTTATAATATTTATTAATATTTAACATTAAGCATTAATATTTAAAATATTTAAAAATATTTTATTTATTTGACAGAGAGATCACAAGTAGGCAGAGAAGCAGGCAGAGAGAGGGGAGAAAGCAGGCTCCCTGCTGAGCAGAGAACCCCGATGCGGGGCTGACCTGAGCCGAATGCAGAGGCTTTAACCCACTGAGCCACCCAGGTGCCCCTAAATAAAATCTTTTAAAAAATGTCAAAACCATTCTTTACTCCTAGGCTATACAAAAACAGTAGGAATCTGCCCCCAAATCTCACTGAATAGAGGAAACAGATTCAAAGAGGGATCTTTTTTGCAAAGCTAACCACACAGCCAGGAAGTACCACAGCTCAGCCTAAAATCTAAACTTCCTTACTCCCAGACCAGAGCATGTCAGGAAACACCAATGCTTATTACTGACTGGGTCAAGGTGCTGAGGTACTCAAAGTGTGCTGTTCTTTATCATGTATTCTTAAGGCCCTGGAAACCACGGTCTAAGGAGTTTGGAAATTTGTGATGTTAAACTCCTGAATGTGCTGTTCTAGCATAGTGTGATTACTGGGCTGGGAGTCTGAGAAATGAATAGATACTTTCTTTCTTTATTCAATAGCTGCCTTTTTTTAACCCCCCCCTTTGGCTCCGTTTAGTGGGGTTCTGGGGTTTGTGGTGAATAATACAGACATGGTCCCCATCACTTTGCTTACAGATGATGAATACACAATGTCAATGCTCAAGTAGCTATTTCTTTTTAAACTGTTTATTTTAAACTGAGTTTAGATTTAGAGAAAAGTTGCAACAATAACATTGTTTCCTTACTTCTCTCACTTTGCTTCTAATGTTAACATCTTATAGAATCATCATACAACTATCAAGAACAGGACACTAATATTGATATAATGTTATTAACTCAATTGTAAACGTAGTTTGAAATTGACCAGTTTGCCACACAATGTTCTGGTTTTCACACTTGGATTCTAACTTCCCATATTGCATTTAGATATTGCTCCTTAGTCTCCTTAGCTCTTAATGATTACATAGTTTTGTCTTTCTTAGCCTCGATATTTTTCAAGAGTACTGATAAGTTATTTTATCTAATATCCCTCAACTTAGATTTGTCTAATGTTTTCTCTTAATTCATGTGAGGCTGTGCATTTTTGGCCAGTATAACACAAACATTGTGTCATCTTCAGTGTATCATATCAAGGAGTTCAAGATGCTAATAGGTCTTAGTACTGGTGGTATTGATCTTCATTGCTTGGTTTAGTTGTGTCTGCTGGGTTTCTATACTATAAAGTTACTATCTTTCCCTTTGGTAAATATCTTGGGGGAAATATTTGGAAGGATGGAAATTTTGGTTCTCACAAATTTATGCCCACTGACTATAGTTAGAATCCATCTGTGGATCCTTGGGGTGTTTGCCTGAAAGTAATTGCCTATTTCTCTCTTTCCTCCTACATTTATTAATTCAAATTCAATTAAAGGAAGAGCTATCCTTCCTCTCATTTATTTATATTACTGTGGGCCCCATAGATACTCATTTTATTCCATGGGTTAAAGTCTAATGTTACCATTATTTTGTTGTTCACTGTTCTGGCTTTGTTCAGGATCTCCTTCAGGTTAGCTCCTATGTACTCAACAAATCCTCATCATTTTTTGGAGCATTTACTTATTTTCTGGCACCTCAAAATGTGCCAGACTCATCTTGTGTTCTCTCTGCTCCAAATCTGGGATCCCAGTTCTTGTTGCTTTAGCCTTACAGTATCTAATCAAGACACTACTCTCCACAGTTACTTAGGTCAGTTCTTTTCTTCCTCATACCCTTCAGTGTGGTTATGTAATTTGTAATACAGTTGGTTTATTGTTAAAGTTTATATTCCATTTGGGCTCCTCTAGATCTCGATTTTTTTGATTGGGATACTGACTGTGGTTGTAAGAGTAAGAACTGTAACAAAGATATACTGGAAGTGTCACTCCCTCCCCCATCCCTGCCACCTTGTTCCTGTTCTCCCCTACCTTTCACCCCTTTCCTGCTCATCCCCTGCAGCTAACTGATCACTTTGGTGTCTGGATTATCCTTTCTTTTGCATAAATGAACAGGTGGTTGTGTATTTTCTTATATCCTCTTCTTTCGTATATGAAAAATAGCATGCTATAGATAAATGTATTTTCTTTTTTCACTTAAAAATATGTCTTGGGGCACCTGGGTGGCTCAGTGGGTTAAAGCCTCTGCCTTCAGCTCAGGTCATAATCCCAGGGCCCTGGGATTGAGCCCCGCATAGGGCTCTCTGCTCAGCAAGGAGCCTGCTTCCTCCTCTCTCTCTCTGCCTACTTATGATCTCTGTCAAATAAATAAATTTAAAAAAAATCTTTAAAAAATATGTCTTGAAAATCATGCTTATTGTGTTCATAGAGATCTTATTCATATTTTAAAAAGTTTTATTGAGATAAAATTTTTTAAAAAGATATTTATTTATTTGACAAAGAGAGACACAGTGAGAGAGGGAACACAAGCAGGGGGAGTGGGAGAGGGAGAAGCAGGCTTCTCACTGAGCAGGGAGCCCAATTCAGGGCTTGATCCCGGGACCCTGGGATTATGATTTGAGCCGAAGGTAGACGCTTAATGACTGAGCCACCCAGGTACCCCGAGATAAAAATTTATACATAATTTACCTATTCATTGAGATAAAATTTACATACAATTCAGTGGTTTTTCATATTCACAGAGTTGTACCTCACCACAATCAATTTTAGAACATTTTTATCACGCCAGAAGAAAACCCTGTACTGATTAGCTGTCACTTTTCTTTGCTTCCTACTCTAGCCGTAGGCAGTTACTAATACTTTCTGTCTGTATAGCTTTGCCTGTTCTGGACATTTTATATGAATGGGATCATGGAATATGTGGTCTGTGACTGGCTTCTTTCACTTAGAATGATGTTTTCATGGTTCATCCTGTTGTCAGTAGTCTGTTGCATTTTATGGCTGAATGATATTTTGTTTTATGGATATACCACCTTTTATTTATCCAGTTATCAGTTGATGGACATTTGGATTGTTTCTACTTTTTGGTTACTATGCATAATGCTGCTATAAACATTTCTTCATTAATTTTTATAGCTGCATATTACTTCATTGTGTGGATGTACCATAGTTTATTCATCCACTATACTATCGATAGCCATTTAAGTTTCCAGTCTCTTGGAATTACAAACAATGCTGGGCTGAATAACCCTGCGTGTATGTATTTCATATTGTTGGGGGTACCTCTTTAGGATTGATTCCTAGAAATAGAATTGCTGGGTTGAGAGGTAAGCGCATTTGTTATTTTGTTAGCTATTGTCAAATTCCTCTCCAGAGTGGTTGTGCAAGTTTGCATTCCCATCAAATGTATGAAAATAGTGCCTATTTCCTGACAACCTCCAACAGAGTGAGCTGTTAATTTTTGTGAATTTTAATTTTTGCGAGTGTGATAGTGCACGATAGTGATAACAAATAGTGATATTTGTGATATATATCACAAATATATATATCACTATATATATATATCACTATATATATATTTGTGTGTATATATATATGTATATACACAAATATATATTTGTGTGTGTATATATATACACACAAATATATTTATATATTTATATATATATTTATATATTTATATAGTGATATATATATTTGTGATATATCACAAATGTGTGTGTATATATGTATATACATATATACACATATGCATATATGTGTGTATATATGTGTGTACACATATATACACATAAATATATATACATATACACACATATATATATACATAATATATATACATATGTACACAAATATATATATACACACACAAATATATATATATATATAGAAACATTGTCTCAGGGCTATTTTAATTTGCATTTCTCTAGTTATGAGTGAGTATGAACATGTTTTCATAGGCTTGAGGGCCAGTTGTATGTATGTTTTTGTGACTTATCTATTCATATAGTTTCCCCATTTTTCTTTTTTCTTTCTTTTTTTTTTTTAAAGATTTATTTATTTATTTGAGAGAGAGAGTGTGAGAGAATGAGCATGAGAAGTGGGAGGGTCAGAGGGAGAAGCAGACTCCTTGCTGAGCAGGGAGCCTGATATGGGACTTGATCTTGGGACTTCAGGATCATGACCTGAGCCGAAGGCAGTTTCTTAACCAACCGAGCCACCCAGGCATCCCAGTTTCCCCATTTTTCTATCAGTTTTTTTTTCCTTTGCTTGTGGTATAATACATTTAATGTGAAATGTAATTTTTTTTGAAATGTAAATTTTAATCTCTTTTTAAGTGTATAGTTCCGTGGCATTAAATACATCTACACTGCTGTGCAGCCATCACTACCATACATCTTCCAGAACTTTTATTTCCATCTTCCCACACTAAAACTCTGTACCTATTTTTTTTTTAAGATTTTATTTGTTTATTTGACACAGAGAGAGAAATCACAAGTAGGCAGAGCAGCAGGCAGAGAGAGAGGGAGAAGCAGGCTCCCCAACAAGCAGAGAGCCTGATGCGGGGCTCCATCCCAGGACCCTGAGATCATGACCTGAGCTGAAGGCAGAGGTTTAACCCACTGAGCCACCCAGGCACCCCTCATCATTGTTTTTTTTGTTTGTTTGTTTGTTTTAAAGATTTTATTTATTTATTTGACAGACAGAGATCACAAGTAGGCAGAGAGGCAGGCAGAGACAGGGGGAGAGGAGCAGTCTCCCCGCTGAGCAGAGAGCCCGATGTGGGGCTTGGTCCCAGGACCGTGGGATCATGACCTGAACCAAAGGCAGAGGCTTTAACCCACTGAGCCACCCAGGCGCCCCTCATCATTGTTTTCTAAGTGTCAGAATATACATTCTGTATGTATTTATTATTATTTATTTATTTATTTATTTAAAAAATTTTATTTATTTGATAGAGACATAACGAGAAAGGGAACACAAGCAGGGAGAGTGGGAAAGGGAGAAGCAGGCTTCCTGTTTTAGGGAGCACAATGTGGGGCTCAGTCTCAGGACCCTGGGATCATGAGCTGAGCTGAAGGCAGGCGCTTAACGACTGTACCATCCAGGCGGCCTGTATTTATTTTTTTAGATTTATATCTAGGTATTTTATTTTATTTTATTTTTTGGAACTATTTTATTTATTTATTTGACAGATCACAAGTAGGCAGAGAGGCAGGCAGAGAGAGAGAGGAGGAGGAGGCAGGCTCCCTGCCAAGCAGAGAGCCCAATGTGAGGCTCAATCCCGGGACGCTGGGATCATGACCTGAGCCAAAGGCAGAGGCTTTAACCACTGAGCCACCCAGGCGTCTCTGGAACTATTTTAAATGACTTTTTTTTTTTTTTTCAATTTTGATTTCCAGTTGTTGCTGGTATATAGAAATACAGGGTGTTGACCTTTACCCTGTGGTTTTGCTACACTCACCTGATACTTCTAGGACTTTATCTTGTAAATTGTCATTTGTGAATATGAGTGGTTTCATTTCTTCCTTTCTAATCTTTTTGCTTTTATTTCTTACTTTATTGGGGTGACTAGGACTTCTAGTGCACTACTGAATAGGAGTGATGAAAGTGGACATCCTTGCCATGTTCGTTATCGTAGGGGGGAAAACATTCAGTCTAATTATGATGTTAGCTATAGGGGCACCTGGGTAGCTCAAGTTGGTTAAGCATCTTGATTCTTGATTTTGGCTCAGGTCATGATCTCAGGGCTGTAAGATCGAGCCCTGCATTGAGCTCTGCACTCAGCATGGAGTCTGCTTGAGATTTCTTTCCCTCTCCCTCTGCCCCTCCACCTGTTCTCTCTCTCTAACCCCTACTATCTGTTTGCCTCTCTAAATAAATGAATAAATAAATAAATAAATAAAATCTTTAAAAAATCATGATGTTGGCCGTAGCTTCTTTGGTAAAATGTTTTTTATCAGATTGAGGACATTTCCTTTTATTCCTGGTTTTCTTCTTTCTTTTTTTAGATTTATTTATTTAAGAGAGAGTGTGCACAAGTGGGAGGTGCAGAGGGAGAGGGAGAGATAATCTCAAGCTGACTCTGTGCTGAGCTTGGATCTCAATGCCAGGCTCAGTCGATCTCATGACTCTGAGATCACAACCTGAGCTAAAATCAAGAATCATGCTTAACTAACTGCATTACCCGGGTACCCCTAATCCTGGTTTTCTAAAAGTTTTCTTTTTTTTTTTTTTTTTTTTAAGATTTTGTATATTTACTTTGACAGAGAGAGAGACAGCGAGAGAGGGAACACAAGCAAGGGGAGTGGGAGAGGGAGAAGCAGGCTTCCTGCAGAGCAGGGAGCCCAATTTGGGGCTCTGGGGCTCAGTCCCAGGACCCTGGGATCATGACCTGAGCTGAAGGCAGATGCTTAACAACTGAGCCACCCAGGGGCCTCATTTTTCATTTTTTTTTTAAATCATTAATGGAGAACACAGTATGTGATGATCATGTGCAGTAGGGGGCACATCAGAGGGATGGGGGTCAGGGAAGCTCCTTGATGAAGTCCCATTTGAATTGAGATGGGAATGTTTCCCTTCACTCAGGAATGTCATATTTCACAGTGTCACCAAAGCCGTTAGTGAGCTGTTTTCTGCATGGCTTCTGCAGCTTAGCTTGTCATACAAGGGTTCTCCTGTGAATGACAGATGCTGGTCTTAGAGAAAGATTTGACTGAGAAATTAAATCTCCCACTAAAATATGCCGCCTAGATACCACTCATCTGCTTGTTAATCCCTTCCTTTTTGGAGCACCTGTTTTGTGCCAGACATGGAGGTGCAAAGGTAAATAAGACAGGACTGTTTTGGAGCTTACAGGCTGGTGGGAGAGACCCAGAGTAATTCCAGGGCAGAGGTGAGAGTATGTAGAGGAAATTTAGAAAGAACCTGCTCTTGCTGTATGAAGTCAGTGTAAGATTTTTGGGTTTGAAAAGCTGTTCTATTGTTATATCTTAGGTAAAAATTCTCATATGTACTGATATTTAAAAATCCAAGGTCAGTTGCAAGCTAGTGATTGCTATGTACTATTTTGGCAAAAGTAAAGGGGATAATACAGTCCATGTTACAGAATTCCTATAGTCCTCTCAGGGTGTATTAAGAGTACAGTATTCTGGCTCATTCTTTATTTTGCTATTGGAAATTGAGGGAGCTGAGGAAGAGTGGTAATGATAAGATAGAATTGGGGGTCTGTGGTAGAGGGGATCATGGTCTCATGGAACTAATGTACAAGACGAGTCGTTGGGAGGATCACTTTTTAGGTTCCTCTTCAAATGTTATGTGGACACTCACAAGTATGCCTCAGTTCCAGTATGTATCTGTGTCCAGCCCTACGACTGCCAGCCTTATGAGATAAGTATTATCAAACCCATTTTGCTGATTAGGCTGAGGCTTAAGGGTCCTGGCTGACCTGTCCAAAGTTACAATGCTAAAGAGGGACAAAAATATGACTAAGCCCAATACTCTTTTCAGAGGCTGTTTTGAGTTTGAGATAACACAGATGTGTCTTGTAAGTGTCTGAGATGGACTTTAGTGGTAGAGGAGTGGAAGGTACTATATTTTTAGATTACATTAGAGTTAGCACAGGAGCCTTTTTCAGTGGGGACAATTGGCTTGAACAATTTCTAAAGAATTAGGAAGCCTGAAAGTTCTATTTTCTCTTCAGCACCGTGGGCTCTGTGACAGTCTTCTGGCCCTGATCATGGTGCCCAGGGAGCTTTTGTTTTGAGGAGTCCAGAGGCTTTCTCTGTAGAAGTAGGTGGACAGAGGGGTGGGCAAGGACTTGGGCAGCAAGTGGGACCAGAAACCTCTCTCTCGACTTGGAGCTCACTGTTTTTCCCCTCCGACTTGGCTGGTCATTCTTCATTCAGTCTGTCCTGGAGCAACTCCGAAATGGGACCTGCACTGGGTACTGCACGAGGGTCCTGCTCCTGGGTGACATAGAAGCCCCAGAGGAAGGCACTAGCCCATCTAGCACAATCCCAGTGGTTGTTGGGTGCCTTCCTGCAAAGTGCTGCTGAGGCAGGAACAGGTAGGCTCTCCTCCTTCAGGAGTAGGTTGCCCTTGGACATGATGGCTGTATTGATGTCCTTCCACCTGTGGATGTGGGGTCTGCTGCTGCCACACAGAAACCTGATCTCTCAGTCATCCCTGAGTGCTGCTCTTATTTTTCTCTCCATGCGGATTTCAGGTGGCATCTGGGAAGACTTGCTGTGACCTTGGGGCTAGCACTTGCCCTGTGGAGAGCCTGTTGGGAGGCCTCTGGTTAGGTATCAGCACTACCCTACAACTTCTCTCCTGCACTCTTTACCCCATGTATAATCATTTGTCCCTGATTTCAGTTCTTTTGGGTATATACCCAGAAGTGGAAATGCTGGGTTATAAGGTAACTTTATGTTTTTGTTTTAGGAACTGCTGAACTGTTTTCCATAGCAGAGCATGAGGGTTCCAGTTTCTCTACATCCTTGCCAGTGCTTGTTATTTTCTATGTGTGTATGTTTTTAATCTTTTTCTAAAGATTTATTTATTTATCTGAGAGAGAGTGGGGGTGGGAGGGGCAGAGGGGGAGGGAGAGAGAAACTCAAGCAGACTGCACTGGGTGAGGAGCCTGATGCAGGGCTCAAGCTCATGACCCTGAGATCAGACCCAAGCTGAAACCAAGAGTTGGATGTTCAACCAACTGTGCCACCCAGACACCCCCTATATGTATGTTTTGTTTTTTCTTTTTTTGTAGACAAAGCTTTTTAAAAATTTTTAAAATTTAAATTCAATTAATTTTTTAAAAATATTTTTAAATTTATTTATTTATTTTTAAAGATTTTATTTATTTATTTGACAGAGAGAAATCACAAGTAGTCGGAAAGGCAGGCAGAGAGAGAGAGAGGGAAGCAGGCTCCCCGCTGAGCAGAGAGCCCAATGCGGGACTCGATCCCAGGACCCTGAGATCATGACCTAGCCGAAGGCAGTGGCTTAACCCACTGAGCCACCCAGGTGCCCCAAATTTATTTTTAAATATGAGAGAGAGAGTGAGCACAAGCAGGGAGGGAGGGAGGGGCAGAAGGAGAAGCAGACTCCCTACTGAGCAGGGAGCCCGATGCACGGTTTGGTCCCAGGACCCTGAGATCATGACCTGAACTGAAGGCTACCACTTAACCGACTGAGCCACCCAGGCATCCCATAAATTCAATTAATTACCATATTGTGTATTATTAGTTTCAGAGGTACAACTCAGTGATTCATCAGTCTTATGTAAAACCCAGTCAGTGCTCGTTATATCACGTGCCCTTCTTAATATCCATCATCCAGTTATCCCATCCCCCACCTCCATCCGCTCCAGCAAAACTCAATTTGTTTCCTATGATTAAGAATCTCTTATGGTTTGTCTCCCTCTCTGATTTTGTCTTGTTTTATTTTTCCTTCCCTTCTCTTATGATCCTCAGTTTTGTTTCTTAAATCCCACGTATGATTGAGGTCATATGATATTTGTCTTTCTCTTATTGACATTTTTCGCTTACCATTATGTACTCTCTAGTTCCATCATCATTGTAAATGTCAAGATTTCAGTTTTTTTTGATGGCTGAGTAGTATTCCACTATATATATTTATACCACATCTTTATCCAGGTTCATCTATTGATGTGTATATTTTTAAAATTTTATTCTAGTTGCAGGGTTTTAATTGTATAGTTTCTACTTTTGTCTCTCTCTCTCTCTTTTTTTTTTCTGTATCGTATGGCAGTCACGGTGTCCATCATAGTATAGCTTATCGTAAAGCAGCAGTTTCCACACTGGGCCTCAGTGTTCTTTTTTCCTAGCTGTAGAACCCAGGAGGTAAAATAGCTATTAGCCTAGAGGAGATTTGAGTCTTCCTTGTCTGTGAAAAGATTGTACTTCCTTTCTTGTGAGAACCCTTGGAGAACTCAGAGCCCATGGTGGAAACCATGCTAGAAATCATTGCTGTAGTGCTGTTGGCAACAGCAGTCAATTCATGTTATCCAGGTGGAGCATGCATTCAGTCTGTATGCCCAGGCTCGCTTTCACTGCCTGCTGGGCCCTTTCAGGGCCTTCTGCCAGGTTCTTAGATGGGACTTTTTCTAATTCCTCCTCCTGCGAGATCTGGCTTGTTTGGGGGTGCCCCTCCCTGTCCCAGCCCGTCAGGCTGGAACACTTGGTGTTATCCAGAACCCCTCTGTTCCCTCCAGCCTTCCAGGTGCCGAGTCCTCTGAGTCTGCCCCCTGGACTGTGTCCCTTCTGTCCAGTGTTCCATCCAGGTTCCTGGCATCTCTTTGTTTAATAACAGCATGTAATTCACATACCATATAGTTCACCTGTGTGGAGTGTATATATCAGGGATTTTCAGTATATTCACAGAGTTGTGGAACTATCACCACAACGAATTTTTTTTTAAAAAGATTTTATTTATTTATTTGACAGAGAGAGATCACAAGTAGGCAGAGAGGCAGGCAGAGAGAGAGGAAGGGAAGCAGGCTCCCTGCTGAGCAGAGAGCCCGATGCGGGACTCGATCCCAGCACCCTGAGATCATGACCTGAGCCGAAGGCAGCGGCTCAACCCACTGAGCCT